>NC_052946.1:2648581-2800632 GCF_013358895.1 Oreochromis aureus | reverse complement strand
CAGGCGAGAATGTAGGTGTGTAAATTTCAAATATCTGCTTGTTTTATCAAGACATCCCATATTTAGCGACAGTGCTCTGACTACGTCGGTCCTGCCTGACAGCTAGCCGGCTACCTAGCTAGCTGCCGCGCTTGGCTGCAAATGGATAGCGAGGGACTCTCTCTGTCGTTTCACCTCCCGGTCTCTCGCAAATGCTTGCATAGAATCGGAGTTACAGCTGGATGTGGAAAAAATAACTGAGTTGTTTGGTGGTGCTATAACGCGGAGCTACAACAGTGGGCAGCTATCCACCGTGTATGACAGAAAGGATATGCCGCGAATGAGACATACGAGGCAGGCGACCGGTGTTTGCTAACGCGGAGGTCAATCGTGGATCAGGGAAAGCGAAGGCAGGAGCGTGAGGTGAACTGAATTTCAGGTAAGAAGTTATGAACTGCACTCTATTTCGGTCAGATATAAACCGAGTTTAGGTGGAGTTTATTTTCGTTGTGCTGACTTTTCAATCACTTACAATAACTCGTACTGCGTTCTAGCTAGCACGACGGAGTTTCTATACAGCTGTGTGCGCATGGTGAACTTTATGACAGCCTCCCCTGTCATTCTCTCGCCTGTTGAAACTTCAGTCATGAAACTGATCAATGATCGGCGTTTCTCTCTTGTTTGTTTATCGCGCAAAAACAACAGCAGCACGTTTAAGCTTGATCAGCTGTTGTTAGAATTCATTTGCTTTTAATTTCTGGTATCAGCTGATGTTTGCTGGAGCCACAGCTGTAAAACGGCAGATGTCCTTACTGAATCATCAGAGCTGAACTGGTGATGGAGAAACAGGTTTACTCTTTAGGTGACATGAATAAGTTGAAGGAAGTTATGAACTATTTTTGAGAGACAAATACAGGGAGTGCAGAATTATTAGGCAAGTTGTATTTTTGAGGAATAATTTTATTATTGAACAACAACCATGTTCTCAATGAACCCAAAAACTCATTAATATCAAAGCTGAATGTTTTTGGAAGTAGTTTTTAGTTTCAGCTATTTTAGGGGGATATCTGTGTGTGCAGGTGACTATTACTGTGCATAATTATTAGGCAACTTAACAAAAACAAATATATACCCATTTCAATTATTTATTTTTACCAGTGAAACCAATATAACATCTCCACATTCACAAATATACATTTCTGACATTCAAAAACAAAACAAAAACAAATCAGCGACCAATATAGCCACCTTTCTTTGCAAGGACACTCAAAAGCCTGCCATCCATGGATTCTGTCAGTGTTTTGATCTGTTCACCATCAACATTGCGTGCAGCAGCAACCACAGCCTCCCAGACACTGTTCAGAGAGGTGTACTGTTTTCCCTCCTTGTAAATCTCACATTTGATGATGGACCACAGGTTCTCAATGGGGTTCAGATCAGGTGAACAAGGAGGCCATGTCATTAGTTTTTCTTCTTTTATACCCTTTCTTGCCAGCCACGCTGTGGAGTACTTGGACGCGTGTGATGGAGTATTGTCCTGCATGAAAATCATGTTTTTCTTGAAGGATGCAGACTTCTTCCTGTACCACTGCTTGAAGGTGTCTTCCAGAAACTGGCAGTAGGACTGGGAGTTGAGCTTGACTCCATCCTCAACCTGAAAAGGCCCCACAAGCTCATCTTTGATGATACCAGCCCAAACCAGTACTCCACCTCCACCTTGCTGGCGTCTGAGTCGGACTGGAGCTCTCTGCCCTTTACCAATCCAGCCACGGGCCCATCCATCTGGCCCATCAAGACTCACTCTCATTTCATCAGTCCATAAAACCTTAGAAAAATCAGTCTTGAGATATTTCTTGGCCCAGTCTTGACGTTTCAGCTTGTGTGTCTTGTTCAGTGGTGGTCGTCTTTCAGCCTTTCTTACCTTGGCCATGTCTCTGAGTATTGCACACCTTGTGCTTTTGGGCACTCCAGTGATGCTGCAGCTCTGAAATATGGCCAAACTGGTGGCAAGTGGCATTTTGGCAGCTGCACGCTTGACTTTTCTCAGTTCATGGGCAGTTATTTTGCGCCTTGGTTTTTCCACACGCTTCTTGCGACGCTGTTGACTATTTTGAATGAAACGCTTGATTGTTCGATGATCACGCTTCAGAAGCTTTGCAATTTTAAGACTGCTGCATCCCTCTGCAAGATATCTCACTATTTTTGACTTTTCTGAGCCTGTCAAGTCCTTCTTTTGACCCATTTTGCCAAAGGAAAGGAAGTTGCCTAATAGTTATGCACACCTGATATATGGTGTTGATGTCATTAGACCACACCCCTTCTCATTACAGAGATGCACATCACCTAATATGCTTAATTGGTAGTAGGCTTTCGAGCCTATACAGCTTGGAGTAAGACAACATGCATGAAGAGGATGATGTGGACAAAATACTCATTTGCCTAATAATTCTGCACTCCCTGTAAACAGCAAGCTCCTTTTTTTGTAGCTGACAGCTGGTAACTGTGCAGGGGCGGATCTAGCAAAGCTTTTGCCAGGGGGCCAGGTAGGGCATTAACAGAGAAAGGTGGACACAAAGATATACTTTTCTTTCTTACTCTCATATAAAATATTTAGCTTTTATTAAATAGTTATCTGAATCTTATAACCAAAGTTTGTATAATAATACACAAGATTGGCTGTAGACCATTGTTCATCATTCAGAACACTGTAAAAGTAACAAAAAACAAAAAGTTTATGCAAAAGTGCATAAATATTTATTTTACGTGTTTCATGTGTGTCGCGGGGCGTGGTCTGCAGTGCCGCTGCAGGGAGGTGGACCCACCTGAGCGGCACCTGCAATCACGCCTCTCGGGCGTAGTCTGTGCTCTCGGCTGTTTTTGGGTGTGTGTCGGGCTGTGAGTTGAAAAGCTACAGCCGGCTGTTTGGGTACACCAACCATGTGTGAAAAGTGGTCCATAACGTAATGCTTCAAAGCGTGTTCATGCAAACATTGTCGGATCTGCCGTGGTACAATGGGACTTCTGCTCATGAACCTGTGTGCACAGCGTCTGCAAATCGGCGCTGTACGAAGTCACTTCATCTTTACCCAAAACTGTAAGCTGTCATCTGTGAGGCGCGAGCGGTGTTTGTTTTTACCATAGTTCATGGTGGAGAATGGCTGCTCTTCTGAGTTTTGCTCTCTGTAGCTGTATGAATGGCAAACTACACTGATTACCAGCGGCATAGGCACACATAAAATTTCTTCTGAAATTTTCCCTTTCTAGTTATTATTATTATTCTCCAGTTTCCGCCTGAAATTTTGCAGCGAATCTCGCCCCGCTGTTTTGAGACAAGCTTCATATATGTTACCTCATTTTGTGCGGCCGGATCTGGAATGGTGTGCTATGACTTTTGGTTTTATGAATTTTATAGTTTTTTAAATATTAATATTTTAGTGAAAATTTTCCCGCGCTCCTCTGCCGAACAGTTTTGACATTAGGGTTACATATGTTAGATCATTTTGTGCGGCTGGAGCTGGACTATTATGTCATGACTTTTGGTGTTTATGACTTTTATAGTTTTTAAATATTAATATTTTAGTGCAAATTTGGGCCAATTCATCTTTTGGCGCCAAATAAACAGACTTCATTTGTGGTGTGTTGGCGCCATCTTTTGGTCCCATTGAAACAAATTTCAAACTTCATTTGTGGTGTGTTGGCTCTCTCTAGTGGTATGCCGGGAGTGGTACAGCCTGTCTACCCTTATTTGGATACCGTAATGATGACAATATCAATGGCGCGCACAGCCTCGCTGCTTTCAGGAACCATTGGAGGTTTTAAGGTTGCGCGAACCATTGAATAGTTACGGTAAACACAATGGCTTCTATGCTTGGTGGAAAACTCCATATCCCACAATTCATAGCACACCTCTGCCGAGTTAAACAATGGCGGCCACCACTTCGTTTTATGTCTTTTATTAGTGTTTCTAGGTCACAAAATAAACTTTTAAGATATTTTCAGGCGAGAATGTAGGTGTGTAAACTTCAAATATCTGCTTGTTTTATCAAGACATCCCATTATTAGCGACAGTGCTCTGACGACCTCGGTCCTGCCTGACAGCTAGCCGGCTACCTAGCTAGCTGCCGCACTTGGCTGCAAATGGACAGCGAGGGGACTCTCTCTCTCCTTTCACCTCCCCGGTCTCTCGCAAATGCTCGCACAGAATTGGAGTTACAGCTGGATGTGGAAAAAATAACTGAGTTGTTTGGTGGTGCTATAATGCGGAGCTACAACAGTGGGCAGCTATCCACCGGTGTATGACAGAAAGGACATGCCGCGACCGCAGATCGACCGGTGTTTGCTAACGCGAAGGTCAATCGTGGATCAGGGAAAGCGAAGGCAGGAGCGTGAGGTGAACTGAATTTCAGGTAAGAAGTTATGACCTGCACTCTATTTGGGTCAGATATAAACCGAGTTTAGGTGTAGTTTATTTTCGTTGTGCTGACTTTTTCAATCACTTACAATAACTCGTACTGCGTGCTAGCTAGCACGACGGAGTTTATATACAGCTGTGTGCGCGCGAAGTAACTGACGTTGGACTTTATTTTAGTCATAATGGTTAGTTCGTAGAGTTGCCGTACAAACGGAACCGTGCCACATTCAGAGAAAATATTACGATTTATTCTGTCGTTACGAAGCCTCCCCTGTCATTCTCTGCCTGTTGCAACTTCAATCATGAAACTGATCAATGATCGGCTTTTCGCTCTTGTTTGTTTATCGCGCTAAACAACAGCAGCACGTTTAAGCTTAATCAGCTGTTGTTAGAATTCATTTGATTTTAATTTCTAGTATCAGCTGATGTTTGCTGGAGCCACAGCTGTAGAAGCGGCTGGTCGAAACCAGGAGATGACTTTACTGAATCATCAGAGCTGAACTGGTGATGGAGAAACAGGTTTAGCTTTTTTTTAGGTGACATGAATGAGTTGAAGGGAAGTCATAAACTGTTTCTGAGAGAAATAAACACCAAGCTCCTTTTTTTTTTAGCTGACAGCTGGTAACTGTGCAGGGGCGGATCTAGCAAAGCTTTTGCCAGGGGGCCAGGTAGGGCATCTTACAACCAAAGTTTGTATAATAATACACAAGATTGGCTGTAGACCATTGTTCATAATTCAGAACACTGTGTAAAAATAACAAAAAACAAAAAGTGAATGCATGTGTGAAAAGTGGTCCATAATGTAATGCTTCAAAGCGTGTTCATGCAAACATTGTCGGGTCTGCCGTGGTACAATGGGACTTCTGCTCATGAACCTGTGTGCACAGCGTCTGCAAATCGGCGCTGTAATGAAGTAACTTCATCTTTACACAAAACTGTAAGCTGTCATCTGTGAAGCGTGAGCGGTGTTTGTTTTTACCATAGTTCATGGTGGAGAATGGCTGCTCTTCTGAGTTTTGCTCTCTGTAGCCGTATGAATGGCAACTACAGTGATTAGCAGCGGCATAGGCACACATAAAATTTCTTCTGAAATTTTCGCTTTCTAGTTAAAATCTACAGTTGTTCCGATTAATTGATTAATTCCACAATTCTTCTTCTAAACCACTGCAATCTGGAAAAATTAAATATTTAGGCATTAATGTCTCCCTTCGTTTGTAGATTTAACTGAATTAAACCACATCTCACTTTTAAAGGAAGTAGAAGACAATCTAGCTACATTGAACTCTCTCGCCATATCACTCATGGGAGGGGTCGCTTTCATGAAACTGATGGTGTTGTAAACCATCAATATACTGGTTTAGATCTCTGGAATCATATATTTTTAAATTCCTTTGGAAAGACACACCCCTGTGCTACAAAGAACCAAGTTAATGGTCCTTTGTAGCACAGGACCATTACCACAGGACCACTACTGTGGCAATGGTAGCACAGTACTTTACAGTAATATAGAGATATGGCACCTACCATTCATTAGCTCAAACACCAAACAGCATGTATGCTTCAAAAGCATCAACATCAGCTCCTCTCTGGCAGCATGGTGGGATTTTCTAAACATGACTGAGTCTTCATTCATCTCAAGCAAACACAACCATTTGGAACAACCCTGACATACTACGGAACAATAACATGATTAACGTCCCGAACTGTAAAGGAATTGGAATACGTATTCAAAGGAAAATTTGTTGATATTCTAAAAATGTATTCTCATGAGGTCGTGGTTTTGTCCCGCCTTCGTTATTGTAGTTGATGTAGGGGTGGGTATGGGTATGATTTTCGGGGGTTCCCTAGGGGCAGGTTTCTGTTTATTCAGCCTCACCTCTGGTGCCGGTGCCCACTTCTCAATTTTAAATACATGTAGACATTGAGGGTTCTCGGAAGGGGCCGTACTGACACAAGCTGTTATCTGGCAGATAACTGTTTTAAATGCACTTTAGAACAGCACACATCAGCACCACATATGAGTGGGCGGAGTGACGTATGGGGTCTTCACACAACACTCTGTTCGCTATCTGGGGCAGGGGCCAAGAGGAGGAGCTGGTCGTCTGGCAGGGGTCTTGGCTGGTGCGTTTCTGTGCTGCTGCAGGACCGGGAGTAGTTTGCTTGTCTCCGCCCCAGAGTAAAGGGGACTGGGTCTGGGGGCGGATTGCTCCTCTGGGGGTGCTGGTTCCTGAACCTGGGAGTATAGAGTATGTATGGGGAGTGTGAGTGCGTGTACTGCGTTCAGTACTGTGTATCTCCATGTTAGGTCGGGCCCCTTCCAGAGTGTGGAGGGCCCTTGGGTCTCAGGTCTCTGGGCCTGGGCCTCAGCCTCCTCTGGCATAGCTGACTGCAAGCACGCTCACACACACACACAGGTGCACACACAAGTGTTCACACAGGTGTACAACAAACAGGTACTCACAGACACACACTTTCTTGATTGGCTGCTGCCTCTAAACATATCATGCATTGTTAGTCCTGTATTCTGCTTAGTAACATTTAAGATGAATTATTTTTACTGTCACTTATGGTTATGTTGGTTTTTGCTGTGGTTTCCCTACTGTGTTGGGTTTTTGTTTTTTTCAGCAGGTGATCAAGCAAGTATTCAGTGTCTTTTTTTCTCTTTCCTTCTCCTCTCTCTATTTTTCTTTCCCCATTCGGGCAGGAATGTATGTATGGTGAAGACGTCCTTCCAGGGAAACAGAGCATGGAGTGGGGTGGTGTGAATCCAGTGAGAGGAACTGTGGCAAATTATCGCTCGGACCACGACAAAATTGTTCTCTCATGTTGGCCAAGGTGATTACTAATGATAAATGAGAGTGTTTTTTTTTTTAACAGAAAATGCAGATCTCAGTTAACACAAAGCCACTGTTTACAAATTTGTTGTTTCAGCCCTGATTCACGTGCAAACAATTAAGTCTAAATTAAATTTTTTCCTTCACTCATAAACATCATTTATCAAAATAAAGTGTTGTATCAAGATGTTCTCCTGTGCTGCGGTTAAGCTTGGCTAAAATGAGATGATTGATGTCACCTGCAGTTAATGAAATTGCTGCTTGATCCTTCTCATTAATCTAGATCTTACCTGTGTCATCCTCCAGCTTCTTCTCTTTCACAGCACTGTTCTTCTACAATAGTGCTCTAAAAGTAGTCTACTATCAGCTCCAAAAAGCAACGAAATGAACAACAGTCACAAGCAATGAAGTTAAATATTTTATTGGTTAAAAACCCTGGTTTTGTCACCAATCCTCACTTTGCAACTTAGTACGATTTATAATCTGTACATTACAGGTGTGTTCAGAAAGGAAACTGAAAGTGGTACATTTATAGTAATATTTATTATAGTTATTCTATCTTAACAGATTTGTTATTTCATATTTTTCATTTTACTTGGTTGACAATGAGATCTATCAGCTCAAGTTTTACTAATTGTAAACACATGTCCAAAGTATTTGCTCGTCCACCCAAATAGTTCTCAATTCTTTTGGGAAGGCTTTCTGCAAGGTTTAGGAGTGTGTTGACAAGAATTTTTGACCAGTCTTCCAGAAGTGCATTTGTGAGACACTGATGTTGCATGAGAAGGCCTGGCTCACAGTCTCTGCTCTAATTCATCCCAAAGGTATTCTGTCAAGTTTAAGTCACGACTCTGTGCAGGCCAGTCAAGTTCTTCCAGACCAAATTAACTCATCCATTTATACACTTTGTTTTGTGCACTGGTGCACAGTCATGTTGGAAGAAGAAGGGGCAATCCCCAAACTGTTCCCACAAAGTTGGGAGCATGAAGTTGTCCAAAATGTCTTGATATGCTAAAGCGTTAGGAGTTCCTTCCACTGGAACTGGGGCGGTGAGCACAACCACTGAAAAACAACCAACTACATTTGGCACAGTGAAGTGAGACACATACCGTTCTCCTGGCAACTGCCAAACCCAGACTGATCCTTTGGATTTCCAGAAAGAGAAGCGTGATTAACCATGCCAGAGAACACAACACCACTGCTCTAGTTTCCAGTGGTGGTGTGCTTTAGACCAATGCATTCCAACTCTTTACACTGCGCTTTGTGATGTAAGGCTTGAATACAGCTGGTTGGCCATGGACACAAATCCCATGAAGCTCTCTACACACTGTTTGTGTGCTAATTTGAAAGCTACATGAAATTTGGAGGTCTGTAGTGACTGACTCTGCAGAAAGTTAACGACCTGCCTCAACGTCCACTGACCTTACTCTGTGATATTAAGTTGCCTGCCATTCTATAGCTGAATTGCTGTCATTCTCCATCCCTTCCACTTTGTTATAATGCCTAACGGCTGACATTGGAATATTTATTAGCAAGGAAATTTCACAGCTTCCTTTGTGGCACAGAGCTGTATCATATCTCTGAGCTCCTGAGAGCGACCTATTCTTTTACAAATGTTTGTCTGTAGTCTTCTTGTCTAAGCAGTCTGCATGTCTAGGTGTTTGATGTTATATACCTGTGGCCATGGGAGTGATTGGAACTCCTGAATTACATTATTTGGACGGGTGGGTGAATACTTTTGGCAGTTTATTAATTTTGAGTACACTGCTCCCTCGATTTACTACTTGTTCCTGTTCAGGTTGTCTGCCAAGGTATATATATCAAGGCATATGTTTTGGCTCCTTCCTTTAGAGGTCAATACAGTGGATCTTCTGTCTCCATCTAAGCTTAGTCTTAGCATGCTGTTTTGTCTCACCAACTGCATGTCAATTTTTACTACATAAATCTTCTGTTACCTTCATCTTTTCTTTCTAGTTGGCAGCTCCATATTCAACATTCTTTCCCCAATATATCCACTGTTCCTTCTGAGAGCGAGACGTGACAAGGGAAAAGGTTAATAGTGAATTGTATGTGTGGTTGGAAGGTCTGAAATCTCTGTATTATTGAATAGTGCCTGTTTTATGTCTAGCCAGGTTTTTATTCTGTTCTATGTCTACACGGGGGTTTATCTTTTCAAAGGACATTTGCACAATAACTGAAACCGGCCCACTGAATGAACAAGGAAGGAATGAGGAAGTGAATGAGGTCTTTCAATACCAGGTTCTGCAGCTTCATGCAGGTTGGCCTTTCTTAGTGTTCTCTTCCACTCAGCTGTATACAATCTCAGCACCTGCTCACCATAAGGTAGAATATTTTTTTTCTTTTTTTCTTCCCTCATTGCTTCAAACCTACAGCAGAACCCATTCAACATGTCAGGGAGGGAGGCGTCCTACACTTCTGGTATTATTTTATAGTCTTTTAAGCCCAAATCTACAGCAATTTGCTGTCGATTTATCATGTGTATGTTAGCGAAGACTAGGCTAGCTGATCTGAAGGCATAATCACTCATTCTTATTCTTTTCCAGACTTCTGATGGCATCCACCGCAATCTGTCAACACACCTGAATGCTTCAGACTAGCAAACTGCCAAAACATGTATTTTTACTGTGGGGTGGCTGTAGCTCATTTGGCAGAGCAGATCAGCCACTAACCACAAGGTCGGTGGTTTGATCCCAGACTGCTTCAGTCTGCGTACCAAATATCCTTGGGCAAGATACTAACCCCATGTTGCTCTCCGATGCGTCCATCGGAGTGTGAATGTGTATGAATGTTAGATAATTAGCACTTAGCTTAGAAGATGTGATTGGGTGAATGAATTAGTTGTATAAGCGCTTTGAGTGCTCAGACAGAGTAGAAAAGCGCTATATAAGAACCAGTCCATTTACTAGTTGATCAGGTGCATTTGATTAGCACCTGGCTGCTACGTACCCTCTTAACTCCTGTGGTGAAAAGTGAGAGTGTACTTAATTTTTCACATATTTTTTTTATGATACATAAAACCTTAGAATTGAAAGAGGATGTAGATGTAAGTCACTACAAGTATTAACTTCAATCACACTTTTTACAGCTTTAACCACTATTAACACTATTTACTGTTTATGGTGGTCAGTGACAAAAAAAGCTTTATTTACACTTTATTTTAAAAAAAATGGATACATTAATATTCACTAATATTCAATTTCATGTGGATTCTTTTGTTTCGATGAGTGGATTTGAACAATTATCTGGCCACTGTGGACCCTGGCACTGGAACATAGAAAGGAGCGCTGAAGACTAATATAAACATAGTTTTTGTTACATTTCTCTCTCGCTCGCTCTCTCTCAAGTGGGCAAAGTCAAAAATGATACTTAGAGAAAACACAGTTTTAATCCTTACAACTTTTTGTTGTATGACAAAGAGACACACATTTGTATACCATTTTTGTATGTTCCAAACTAATGAAATGGCAGTCCAATCCACAAACATTAGTAACTGGTGATTGCTCATTTTTATTCAATAGCTTACAAAGTCTGCATGTTTCCAATAGTTTGCCCACAAGAGTCTTTCCTATATTCACGCAGTTATTTCATAATGTTTGACAACCTTATATTTGTTGTGCAAATTTAGGTCACTGATTTAAATAATTGTTATATAATCTAGTAAATATTTTAATACATTTTATTTTTATAAATGTTAATAAAGGAATTTTTCTCACTCAATCTGAAAACTTATTTAGAAAATCATTCAGACTGTTAATTGAGCCCCTTTAGCAACTACATTTGAGTCTTCTGGAGTATTCTACAAGATTTGTACACTTTGATACCCAGGAGGGAATAAACTGCCAAACTCAAAGAAACTGTATCTATGAAGCATGATGACACAAAAAACCTAGTTAAGCTGCAAGCTGTTTCGTAAGACATAAATGACAGAAGGGCCTTTATTTTCAAATACTAGATTCAGGCAAAAGTGAAGTCAGTGTACTTGGCCCTGAAAATCTGTGAAGCACAGTGTCCAAATACAGATACTACACAAATTCTATAATACAGTAATACTGTAAGGAACCTTGGTTACTTTTTTCAAGCACATGTCCTCAGTGTTTCATTAAAGAAATGTCAGTGACTGCCTTCTTTCATCTGTACAATACTGTTGAACTTAGGAGGAAAAAAACATTCATTCACTGTGTAGCTTTTATATTTCAGCAACAAGTTAGATTTCTTTTGGTTGACTTTTCATATACAGCATAATTCAGCAAAGATTTTGAGGATTTAATATACATATAATCAAATTAACTCAAATAAAATACAATTATATTTTTAATTATATTTTACATTGCAAATGTCAACTTTATGTTCATGGCGGTGCTGCCTTTATTGAATTACTGACTTTATTGGTTTTTCCATTTTACCGTTCAGGTTTCTAGAGCTGTTTCCTCAGATCTGAAGCTTCTGCTGCCATTTCTTCCTCTGATCTCCACTTGGATGGTATGTCCTTATCCTCTTGATCATGGTTTTGTAACTACAAAGACAATGAAGATGTAATATGTAATAATGTATTGTCAGAACAAATTTGGATTGTTTTCTGTATTAACTAGTCCATGAAAATGCATTGAAATAACTTTTATTACTCAACTTTTATTGGATTTTAAAAAAATGTTTACAGAGTGCAGATTTTCTTATTCAAAACTGTACATGAGACCACTCTTTAAGTTCAGTATGGAGACCCAGTAATCAGTTTTTGCATGCACAATGTAAAAATCTGATCCATTAAATTAAAATTGAGAAACTCATCATGAATTTGTTCCTCAACTTGTTTGTACTTCTCACTGTATTTTCTTTTATTGTTTATAGAAAAAAAGCGAGAGCATATCTAACAAGATTCAAAATATCAATTAAAAAATATCAATATAGTTATACTTAGCACATCAGGTCAACACAGTAATTTCTAATATGTAAAACCTAAACAGCTGGTGGAGCTTGCACTTCATAACTTGCTTGTCTTGTGAATTGTGAACTGCAAAGTGGTCACTTCCTGTCTGCAAAAATATGACATGGTTATTTAAAAGAATCTAGTTTTATACTGTACTCATAGGGGATAGGCTATTCATACTCATGTAATAGGCTGTCTCCTGGTATCTCTACCACACTCTTGAGACTGCTTGGAGACAGGCTACGCCCACACGTACACCGGTATTTTTGAAAACAAAGCTTTTTCTATACATTTGGGCCTTTTGTCCACACACAAACAGAGTTTTGGATCACTGAAAACTGAGAAATTCCTCCAAGAACATCAGCTTGGTTTAATGTTGACTTTGGTGAGGGTCCGGTGTTTGATAGCTTGTGCAACGCGATCACTCAGCAAGCTAATGTTAAAAAAACTCAATGTAAGCCCAGAGTATCACTGACCCTGGGTGAGGCAAGTTCTGCTGAAGGCTGGAAAACAGGGGGCAGCACTTGCTCAGAGCTAGGTGAAGTCCCAGAGGCTGTTAAAATCTGCTGCTATTATGACTCAGGTACAGCATCTTTGTGGGGTTCAAAGTCCCCTTTATCAGCATTACTGATGTGATCATGAGTGTTCTGTATATAGCTATACTTTTGCAAAACGTCTAATTTTTGCATCTGACTCAGCAAGAGCAGTCTGCATTGCATGCATTTCCGTTCTAGAGTTTATAGCAGCTTCTATTTGTTTGTGTTTAGCATCAGATTTCCTTTGAGCCTCCAAACTTGCCAAAATTTTTTTAAAAATGAAGAGAGACAAAGAGGTCAAAAAAGGGGTTGGCTCCACACACATAAGTGCGCCGCCTCTCATTTTTCCTTTTTTTTTCTTGGTGCATGTTCAAATTGCACCTTATATAGAAATGAAATGCATAGAAATGCACCCAATAATAAACACACACAACATAAAAAACAAATAACAACAATTACCTTACAAACACAGAGCTGGAAAGTGCCAATCAGTCTAGGGACATTGGGGTTGGTGGTGTGGGAGTGGGCTGATTCAGCCCCTGTACCACCAGCTGACATAATGTTGCCTCAGATACTTGTGGCACATCACAGCCTAATCTTTTCTAGTGTTAAGTAGCAGTTGTGTGTCTTCTATTAATAGCTTAGGTGATGTTGACAAATCATTATACCGTGTTTAAGACATACACCCAGTTTAAGAGAAACAAGGCAAAGGAAATGTTTGAATGACCTATTCTCATATTCCTGTAATTAGATAATTAGCATTTGCAAAATAGCAGGTATATAAAATTGGGCATCTAGCCATGCCTTTACAGACATTTGTGAAAGAGCAGGTCATTCTAAAGAGCTTACCTAAGTCAAGTGTGGTATATAAATAGGATGCCACCGCTGCAGCACGTCAGTTTGTTAAATTTATTCCATCTTAGACATTCCATGACCAACTGTAAGTGATATTAGTGCAAAGTGGAAGTGGAATCACACTGCAGAGTCCTAAACTCCCTTTGGTATTAATATCAGCAAAGAAACTGTGCCAGAGCTTCAAGGCATGAGTTTCGAGTGCTGTGCAGCTATGCAACAGCCCAATATTTTTGTTCATATCAGGTATGTATTAGAGATGGACCGATCTGATATTACGTATTGGTGTTAGAGATGGTATGTTACCACTTTTTTGTGTCCGATACCGATATCATAAATTTGGATATCTGCCGATACCGATATGAATCCGATATAGTGTGTTTTTTAATCAATAAAACTGTTGTTCATACTCAAGTTTAAAAAAAAAACAAAACACTAAAGCTATTCCAGGGCTCTAGAGTGCGACCAATTTGGTCGCAAATGCGACCAAATTTTTCAGTGGTGCGACTAAAAAAAAAAATATTTGGTCGCACCGGTGCGACCAAATATTTTCGGGTAACAAAAAAAAAAAAAAAAAATCTCTGCAACTCTCCGTGTGGTCAACAACAGACACACATTATGCCCCTATCGTGGACTAAACCAATCAGAGATAGTCAGGGGCGGGACCTCTCTGATTGGCCGTGGTCCAGTTGAAAGTGCAGGTGGAAGAGAGAGGTGAGTAGCTTGAATAAAGCGATATCAATTCATTAACGGATTCCACACAAAGACGCAAACACAGAGCGGACCCGACGCATCAGGATCAGCTTTGTCTTTCTCGGCTTCTCACCCCACGGCCCGAACACAGACACGCTGTCGGAGCTTAGCGATTCTGATGCGTCGGGTCCGCGCTGTGTTTCCGTCTTTTTGTGCTGATTCTGAGCTGCAGGTTTTGTCTCTCCAACCAAAATTCGCCGAGCCAGCAGCAAAAGAAGCAGCAAACTAGCTTCACATTTGATCAATGTCGTCATGAATTCCCTCTGACTTTTGCTGTTTTGCTTCCACCACGATAAAAATCACACTTCATGCACAGCTCTCTCTCTCTCTCTCTCTCTCTCTCTCTCTGTACTTCAAGAACAGTTTCCCGTCTCAAATCTCTGTTTTCTGCATTATTCATTCGCTTATTACCCACCAGTCTACCGTTGTTTACAGCGCCGTCGGCCGCTGTCTTTTTCTTTTCTTTTTCTTTTTTTCACTTAAATGACCTCGGACAAGAAAGCCTAATTTCTGCTGTTCAATACTGAAGAAATTTAAACTTCTTAAAATTATGCAAAATTGCAGAATATTGCAGAATATTTTTAAGGTTATCTGCTATAAAAAGCCAGACCAGGACTTTGAGAACCGGAATCGAATGGATTATAGAAATCAGTGATGATACTGTAGAATTATAGGGATTATTTTATATAACCATCATCTTTGTCATTGCATTAATTATCATTTCATCCAAGCATTTATTGAAGTTGCTGGCATTATGTTATAATTTATATTATAGGGGTTATCCTAATCAAATATTAACATGTTTATTACAGGTGCAGTTATAACTACTTTAAAATGATTGAGTTAAATATATATGTATCATAACTCATATGCTGAGTATATGGTTACAGTAAAATAGTAGCTGAGCAAAGGCCTGAATGTATTCAGCTTCTTGTGGTATTTGAGTTTGCTTAGTTACAGGTGACGGAAGGATGTCCAGTCCAGGGTGACCTCAAAGGCCTTAGGTCATCACTATATTCGGAAGAGTATGCCACAAGGAGGAACCTCTATGTTGCATTTAATTCTTAAAATACATGAATGTTCTGTACATGCAAATTATGTGCTTGTAAACGCAAGAAGGGGCGTTACAATACCCTGATGTTATAAAAGCAATCTAGAGTGTATTTTGGGTAGAGATGTACAACTGTTTGGCAGTTTACACCTCTCCACGCTGCGTGTATTCATTAAAAATCAATTGTTTGATTGACCTCTTCTGGACCATCATTGTTTTACTCTCGTCCTCAATTTCGAACCCGTAACATTTGGTGCATTGGCCGAGGGTTGAGGGAGAAAAGTTGGAGGTTGAGACTGAGAGGGTCCAAGGTGCTCAAACAGGCAGACACGAGTCAGTGGTCGAAGTGAGTGGACATAAGCCGGCTTATTCAAAGGTAAGGCACTACCTGTTGAATTATTTCCAAACAGTGCTGAATTGGTTCTGACAAAATTGAAAGTCTACTCACTGAAAATTACTGGTAAAGGTCTGTTTTGGTTTTGGTGAAAATCTCATGAGAAGTTGAAGTTGAAGTAATGATAAGAAAAAGAGTAAAAGTGAGTTAGAGTCTCACTAAAGGTACCGGGTTAAAGTCCCAAAGGAATAAGAATAAAGAGGATTGAGAATAAAGAGAATTTAGAATAATAGGTAATTGGTGAAGTTTGTGACATTAAAGTCTTAATTGAATATAAAGCCGGGCTTGGACACCGATATGGTGGGTTTGTGATTTTTGGGGTGTCTTCAAAATAATTAAATTGTATAGGACGAGACTCTGGGAGTCTAACAAGTGCATTTGTCGGAAGGTGGCGCTTCCAATTTGTCGGTGACGATCGACAGCTGCCTCGGGAGGATAGTTCACTTGGCAAGTGTGGAGAACTACGACACTCCAAAATAGCCACTGACTGGGTCAGTTTACCGTCCGGGACGGTGGTTTGCACTTTTTGGTCAGTAGAAACCGGGTTTCGGGCGTGTAACTTTAACTTAAAACTTGAAGCCTGGGATGTGAAATGTCCCCAAAACAGAGCTTTTCGGCAGGGGTTGAGTTGGTTGGCGCTTTTAAATTGTGTAGGGTCTTAGATATGTGACCACGGCCCGGGGCGAGACTGGTTAAATTGATGACAAAAACTCAGGGAGTTTATCGGTCGGACCGTTAATTTAAAAATTGTCTAAATTGTGTAGGTTTTGAAATGAGAGGCCTAAAATCTGTGCAGTTGTAATCATAGGACGCCTGTGTAAATAGATTAAGAGACTTGTCTGAGTCTGAGAGTCAGGCTGGTATTATTTTTAGATTGTGTGTGTGTGTGAGAATGCAAATAAGGCAGCTGAGAGGTCCATAGAGTATGAGGAAGTTAATAGGGACTGCTACACATTGCTGGTGCATGTACTTAAGACGCTGGTTTTGTTTATTACAATATGTAAGTAAAGTTTTATTTCTTGCCATGACTGTATGACTTTTGAGGGGGTTGAGATAGGATACATAAACTGTTGATACTTAAGACCGTTACCTGGGTTCTGAGAACTGAAATTGAATTTGAGATAATTTCATTAATAAAGATGTCTGTAGCGATGTGTGTTTTGGGGTGTCGAAGTAAGATGTTTTAGGATTTTTAGATGGGTTTTGTTTCAGTTTGAGATAATATATACAGTTACATTTTCTGTGTGTGTTGTTGAGTGACAACATGCGCAGTTTAAATTGGGCGTTGTTCCTTCCTCTTTTTAGTTTTAAAACATAAAGGCTGTGAGATTAAAAATTACTGTGAGTAACGGTTTGACTTTTGACTAGGGAAATATGATGCTTACTTTTGGGTCTATGAAGATATCATAACCTTTTGGTGGAGATGCCAGGGAAAAAATAGTGAGCTCAGACAAGGGAGTCTGAGAAAAAACACCGTGAGATGAGTAAGGTGTTTAACTGACTCAGGATTTCAGAGAATCGAGTCAGCGGCGATCTTGAGTTTTAATGGTAAGTTGATTGTAAGAGAAAAATCATTGTTTACCATGTTGAAGTAATTCTGATGATATTACTAGAGGTGTTGTGACACAAGTGAAGAACAAGTTGTAAATGGGGACTCACAATTATGTTGATATGGATAAAGGACAGAAACAGTTTCTGAATTTTGAGGAGAATTTTGAAGCACTGAGGTTGAATTTTCTCTGTGCTTGGTGCCCTGTGTGGACCTATGTTAGAGTTATAAGTCCAAAGGTTAAAGCAAAAGCTCAAAGTTATGCAGTAGAAATCAGAAAACACTGGAATGCCATAAAATAAAATAGAACAGAATGATGTATATAATAGAATAAAATAAGAATACCAAGATTATATAAAACTCTCTCTTTTAAGAGGACAGACGCAGTTACTGAGGGTTGTCTACTTCCCCTTCCTGATTGTAAACAAGCATGTTTGATAGAGATCTGCGCGCTTGATAAAACTCCCTGTAAGACTGTTAGGAAAGCGTGTATGGGGTGATTATAAGTGTATGAATGTTGTACTGGATTTTAATGATTCTGTGTGAATTGTACAAAGTAATATAAGTAATAATAAGTCTGGGTAGGTACAATAGGACAATGAGTGAAAAAGTGGAAGTCTGAGAGAAAAGGCAGTGTGTGTGAGATGATTAGGAAAGGATTGTGTGAATGAAGTAAAAAAAAAACAAAAAAAACTGACAAATGCAAAAATTAGTATGCTGAAAAGTGTGTGAGAAGAGGGTGTATTGTTTTTAGACCAAGACTTAGTAAAACTAAAGAGGGTTTGTAGACTGTAAATATGAAAAAACAAGTGTTTGATTAATCTGTAGAAACAGGAAAGAGAAATAGGAAATACTGTGCTGCTGTGTGAGTGATTGATGATGTCAGGGGAGCACCCAGAGAAATAGGCAGACGAGTTAAATTCTAAGAAGATGAAGCGAATGCATGTTTTAAGTAAAGTAATAAAGTAATAAAATTATATTAATTACAGGTTTTAGAAAAGGGACAGACTGAGAGAAATAAATACATGAACTGACAATTACATTAATGAATTGAAAATGCACGTACACTAACTGTTACATGTGAAATTATTGTTGGAAAGTTTAATACACACATGAAATAAAGAAAGCAGTTTACACTCCTTTAATTTCCAGAACCAGTGTGTCCCCTAGACCTGATAACACCCTTGCCCAGTTGGCCCCGTATAAGGCAGCATGGAAGGCTGGACAGCCCATGACGGGTAAGATCCCACCTCGAAACCCTGGGACAACCTAAGGCAAGGCGCAGTCACGATTGCTTGAACCTAAGTCCCGGAGTGACCTTGGAGTCACTGGAGGAGACGGGACTTCAAGGGTACAGCCGCTGGGCACAGGCGAAGGGAAATGCCACTAACAATGACCAGTGATGAGCCAGAGAGAGAAAACACACCTTGTCAAAAGGAGTTTGAAACACTGCAAAAGAAACATTTACAAGATCACAAGGATCACAAAGAAACAGTGATAAAATTACACATACAAACAGAAAATGCACTAACCTTATAAAGATAAGCTCATGAAGATTAATGCGATTAAAACCTGGCTAAGAATACAAACATATGTAATTAAATAAGGTTGCTAATTTCAGGAGTGTTAAAATGGTGTGGATGTTGAATAAAATACACTTGGATAAAGTCACGTTGAGGAAAAACTCAAAAGAAGTTAGATGACAAGGAAATCAGTTATACGAAAAAGTGATTAAAGTAGTTTAAAAGAGTGACTTAGCAGTGCTTTTGCACTGAGTGATCAAAACAAGTGATTAGTATAGAAAGGAAATGAAAATAATTGAATAATGGCATGGGCTTTAAAAAGTATTTCTCTTGCCAAGTTAAATTGTTGAGATATGGCTGAGTATGCAAAAAGTTCGAAAACTCGTGTGAATGTGGACAGAGGAGCTTGCTGTGTGTGTGTGATTGAGGCCTTAAAGGAGGGGTAGATTGTTCAGAGGTGCAAATTTGATTAGGAGGTTTATAAATTAGTGTTGACACATTGTTGTAAGATCTTAGGCTGAATCTGAGTATGGTAAAGTGCCTAAAGGGGATATTGTTGTGTACTGAAACGGTGCAGCTTTTGGCGAGGTTTTCAGTGTGTCGAACGGGTGAAATTTCAGAGTGTTGAAGATTTTTGAGGTTGTTGTTTTATTTTTAATAGAGGGAGTTTTGATAAACATGGACATGTCTAAAAGGGCCCATAGTTTCTATAACAGTGCACTTAGAAAAAAAAACCTGTCAGGTGATTTTGTTTTGTGTTTTGATGAGCTAATAATCAGCTCTCTTTTTCTCATTTTTTTGTTCTAAGCAGGCCTGCAAAAGAGTGGATAACAGCGCTGAAAATTCTCGGTGACCTTCTCCAGATTACAATAGGCAGAGGAGAAGGCTAACTCTCTGTCTAAAAGGATTGCCATGAGCCAATCCAGTCCAAAAGCAGAAAGAACTATTTTCTTAAAAACAAAGTAAAACAAATAAATGAGTTGATGTTGCTGAGAGTGAAGACTGAAAATTTGCGAGATAGTCTCCACTGTCAGCAAGACCTGATGGTAATGCATGTGAGTGAATGTGTGTAAATGGATGGTGACTGGACGGACGAGGCAGACCATAGGTTGGACCGACTGGACACTGACAAAAGACTGGACTAAGGTTAGACACATGACTGATAACTTTTCTGTTTTAAGTTTTCTTTTTTATAATACAGGTTGGATCATAAGTGAGGAAAAACTGAGTATGAAATGTGAAGTTCTGGTTAACACACAGGTTTTTGTTTCTAGGACGTTTCAAGGATGCAGGCTGTGGATGGAGCCAAGAAAGGATTTGACATGATGATTAATTTGATTTCATTCCTTAAATACAGGTTTGAAGGGCCGGAGCATGTATGCCTAATATGATAGGACTAAACTTTTCTTTTAATTGCCTAACCTGAGTGAAGGACTTTGAGTTTGTAACACATGAGATGTGTCACAAAAAGGGGGGTGTTAATATATGCGATTAGCTACATGAAATGTGCTCTTTTAGGGTTACTAAGCAAATGTCTACGTGACCTTTGCCTAATAACCTTTGTGATGATAAACTTGTTTACCGACTTGCTTTCTTGTAGAACATACAGACTTAGAAAAGGGGAACCTCAGCTCTGAGTTCTGAGAATAACTCTGGTATTTTTGTAAGTAGACAGGAAACACGTCGAGACCGCCATATAGGGCAAATGTGTTAGAGCTTGTAATTAAATGTGGGCTTGAAAAGAGGAAGCAAATTTGGTACAGGACGTGCTTGAGATGATCAGATGAGAGAAGGGGAAGGTCAGGAATAGTTTAAACTAAGATTGAGAAATTAAATTGGGTGAAAGGGGTGTAGCAAGTAGATTCAGGGCAGCTCACAGCCTGGCGTAAACGCAAGGTGCCGTCACACAGCTTAAGTTATTTGTTTGATTTATTTTATGACAAAATAATAAGGAAACATTGAAAACATACAACCCGTTGAGGAGACAGATAGGGTTGGGGAATTGAAAGGGTTGGTTTGTTTAGCATAATGCACTACAAAGTATACAAAGTTTATATAACATGATGCAAACACACGAATCAGAGACACGTAATGAGAAAACTGATTAGAATGTTCCTTACAACTACATGTTTATTGTATGCAATGATATTAACTATGGCTGTGTTGTTTATTGTCTATATTTTGCAGGGCACTCCGAACCACTTGTCTGAACACGGAGGCCAGTCCAGCCCAGCACTTCCTGAGACTGTAGTTGCTAAAACAGGATCGGTAAAAAAGACAAAAGCGCGAGGGGTCAGGTAAAGGTGATGAGAGTCTCAGCAGGAATAAGGGCATAGAGTTGAATTATGGTAAAGGGTCTACCAGCTCATTCACATTTGATTTGTGTGGCGTCATTAAGTGTACAGGAGCTAGTAGTAGCTGGAGAGCGTATGAGGTGCGGGTCTGCAATCACCCCATGATATGCTTAGGGTAAATTTAGTTGATGCAAAGTCTAAGCCGCTCAGAAAGCTTAATCACCATTCTGACTGATCAGATGGTAACTTCGGGAACAGTAGCTCAAAAGGAACAGGAACCAAAAGGGAGAGTACTTCTGACAACAGATTACTTTAGACTGAAGCTTAAAGAGTTGATAAAGCGCGCCACGGGTTTCAAGGACAATAACCTCTGGCTTGATTGGGTGGCTCAAGATGTTAGAGAACAACATGTATCTGACGGTGTTGCCTGTGCTTCAGCTAGGCCACGGTTGTTTACAGAGCCCGCACCATTGCATTAGAGGATGAGTGGGGCTATGATTGTATGTTACAGTTAACTAGAAGTGGAGTGACTACTGGCAACTGTACTTTGTTGTCCAGACTTTTCCCTGCCATTTCAAAGCAGACAGCAGTGGGATCATTTATGCTAAAATAAGATAATTACATGTTTCAAGTTTTCTACAGATAATGAAAAGTACAAGGTGGGAGAGATCGACCCAACTAGGTGTGCTGTCACACTCACAGGACGAACCACCAACAATGTAAGCGACCCTACCACGGTAATTGGAACATGGGCAAGAAGTGGGCTCTACTAATACTGTGGGGAAGATATTCGTGTTCCTATGGGAAGCGTGGGACATGTGCGATGGTGCGATTGGGAGCTCGATCATGCTTACTGGAAACCAGGTAAAGGCTATTCCACAACATAACACGTGAACTTTAGCTGCCATACGTAAGAGATACATTTTGGCCAAAGAGGGACCCAGACTACCCATGCATATGATCCTCGTTTGAACTCGCCGACCTGGATAAACTCCATAGGAGTGCCCAGGGGAGTTCCTAATGAGTGCAAGCTGGTAAGTCAGGTAGTTGCAGGATTGGAGAGTATATTTCTTTGGGTAACGCCTAAGAAAAATGTTGGCCGCATTATGTTCATTACAACCTGCTGAGACTCTCTAACCAAACCAGGGACGCCATGATGGGGTTCGCAGAACAATTTGGTCCGAGTTCACTGACGGAGAGCAAAATCGAATTATCTAAAACCATGCATGAGCACTCAGGTATCGAAAATCTGCTGGCGTCCTGGATGACATCTGTGTTTGGACAATGGAAAGGTGTGGCTAAGTAAACTTGGCAAGTGTCAGTGATGTTTTATGATTGCATTAAGAACATGTTTTACAGCATTGTTTACCAGTAATATTGTTTACAGGGTTCATAGTGCATTGAATAGGTTTGTCATCACATTCATTCTATTCACAGGTTTAGTTCATTTTATACACATTGCATAACTGTGCTAGTTTAGAGTTGATGTTCTATCCAAGAGGGTTTTAAGCTTCACTGGTGAGAGTGTCCAGGTGATACATGTTGAGGGAAGATGAGAACATAGTAGGTTAATTGCATGCATGCTTACAATACACATAAATCTAGTAGCAGGCCTGAGCGAAGGCCCAAGTGTCTTCTGCTTCTTATTTGAGACCTGCCCCAATTCAGTTTACTTAGTGATTGATGACGAGGGTCCATTCCACTAGATTTCCACTAGAGAGGGACCCAGGAAAGGAGCAGAGACCACTTAAGCATGAAGTGTTTTCAAGTGGGAGCTGGCGTTTTATTACTGGACCACCTAGATGACGTGAGGTTATTGTCTGGTTTGCTGAGTCAGGGGCGCCAAGAGAGGGTCAGAGCGAAGGTAGTGGACCTGGGAATGGTGTAGTGACGTCTTTGGAAGACGTCAAAAGGGGGAATTGTAGAATTATAGGGATTATTTTATATAACCATCATCTTTGTCATTGCATTAATTATCATTTCATCCAAGCATTTATTGAAGTTGCTGGCATTATGTTATAATTTATATTATAGGGGTTATCCTAATCAAATATTAACATGTTTATTACAGGTGCAGTTATAACTACTTTAAAATGATTGAGTTAAATATATATGTATCATAACTCATATGCTGAGTATATGGTTACAGTAAAATAGTAGCTGAGCAAAGGCCTGAATGTATTCAGCTTCTTGTGGTATTTGAGTTTGCTTAGTTACAGGTGACGGAAGGATGTCCAGTCCAGGGTGACCTCAAAGGCCTTAGGTCATCACTATATTCGGAAGAGTATGCCACAAGGAGGAACCTCTATGTTGCATTTAATTCTTAAAATACATGAATGTTCTGTACATGCAAATTATGTGCTTGTAAACGCAAGAAGGGGCGTTACAATACCCTGATGTTATAAAAGCAATCTAGAGTGTATTTTGGGTAGAGATGTACAACTGTTTGGCAGTTTACACCTCTCCACGCTGCGTGTATTCATTAAAAATCAATTGCTTGATTGACCTCTTCTGGACCATCATTGTTTTACTCTCGTCCTCAATTTCGAACCCGTAACAATACCCAGCCCTAGTGAGCAGCCTAGGCCTGACAGAAGTGGATGTAGCTGTGGGTAATAAGAAAAGATGAAAAGAACTATTGATAACTTTTGTGTTAAGTTAAGGCCTGATCCGTCTGAAATTCATAGCCAGCTCTGACACGGTGCCATCAATCTTTGAATGCTGAAAAAGCAGCAGTGTATCCAGAAAACACATTATATGCTGCAATAAATGCACTGCCCAAGTGTCCCCTCTCCCCACTGCCTTTCAGCAGCAAACAGGTCGTCAGAGGAGCCAAGATGATGATTAAGTTTAACATTTTCTACAATATTGACAAAGCACTTTAAGCACAAGTTTGTTAGTTAATAATTTAGAAATGAATATTGTCTGTATGGACTTCCCCCCCAAAGAAAGTGCACATGTAAAACTGCGGTGTTAAGCGATGCGGTTGAAAAATTTGAGTGCGCCTAACTTTTGTGCCGGTACGCCTAAATTTTTAAAGTTAGGCGTACCGGTGCGCCCATGTTAAAAAGTTAGTCTAGAGCCCTGTATTCTGTTAAACCTGTATGGAAAAAATACACTACACCCAAAATATTTCATAGTTCAGCAATACTGAGCTAATAAACTTAAACCTGCACCATCCTCCCTATTCTGGTATTTTAAAGAGTACTTAGCAGAAATATTAAACAACCTAACTAATAGGGTTGCAAACTCCCAGCAAAAATAAAAGGAAACCACCCCCCACCCTCCACTTCATAATGCTTAATCGATGTAATCAACTTTAATTTAATGCACGTGTTTAAAAAAAACGCACAGAAATCAATTCTCCAAAAGTTGAATCTGTTCATCTGGACCTAGCGTTTTGTGGGAGAAACGTTTCGTCACTCATCCAAGTGACTTCTTCAGTCTCAGCTTCACTACTCAGTGATGAAAATACTTATGAGCCCCAGAAACGAGACCCAGGAAGTGGCTACAGGAAGAGGGTGATAGACTGTCTGAAGCAGTTAGAACAAGACAAGGCTATTGACCGGACCTCATACCACAGGCTGTACCCAGGGGAGTCTACACCAAGTTTGTATGGTTTACCGAAAATACATAAACAGGGTGCACCTTTAAGACCTATTGTCTGCATGATCAACTCGGTCACCTATAACATCTCCAAGTTTCTGGCTTCAATCCTCAACCCGCTGGTGGGCAGCTCTGAACACCACATCCAGAACACCCTGGATTTTGTTGAGAAGGTGAGAGATGTCATTATGGAGGCAGATGAAACCATGGTCTCGTGCGACGTTACATCTCTCTTCACTTGCATCCCAGTCACGGAAGCGTTGGAGGTAGTCCGTGAGATTACAGGATGACACCAACCTCAGCAACAGGACCACTCTCAGCATCGACCAAGTGTGTTTGCTTTTGGAACTGTGTCTTCATTCCACCTACTTCACATACAAGGGTCAGTTCTACAGGCAGAAACATGGGTGTGCCATGGGCTCCCAGTTTCACCCATCGTGGCCAATTTGTACATGGAAGAAGTGGAAAAGAGGGCTTTGCTATCCTACCCTGGAACACCACCAAGCCATTGGTTCAGATATGTGGATGACACCTGGGTGAAAATCAAATCTCAGGACGTACTACATTTCACGGATCACATTAACTCGGTGGACCAACACATCAAATTCACCAGGGAGGATATGAAAAGTGGCAGGTTAGCCTTCTTAGACTGTGAGATTTCCATCAGTAATGGGGACATCTAAAAGCTGACGTGTACCGTAAACCTACGCATATGGATCAGTATCTAAGGTTTGACTCTCATCATCCACTGGAGCACAAACTGGGTGTCATCAGGGCGCTACAACACAGAGCGAACACCATCCCCACTGACACAGCGGCCAGGGAGGCAGAAGAACAGCACATCAAGAAGGCCCTGAGTAAATGGGTTATCCCAGCTGGACTTTTGTCAAAGCTGGGAGGCACCTAAAGAAAGCTCCAGCCGATCCAGGAGAGAAGGACAACCGCTGCCCAGGCGAAAACCTGTAGTGATCCCATATGTGTCAGGAGTATCGGAGCAGTTGAGACGCATTTTTCTAAACACCGGTCTCTGTGGCTGTTAAACCCCAAAACACGCTGCGCCAAAACTGGTCCACCCAAGGATCGGGTCCCCGACACAAACAGAGTAACATAGTGTACGCTGTTAAGTGCCAGGAGGATTGCCAGGATTTATACATCGGGAAACCAAACAACGTCTGGCGGCGGATGGCACAACACAGAAGAGCAACCTCATCAGGCCAGGACTCTGCAGTTTATTTACACCTACAGGCCAGTGGACACTCTTTCAACGATGAGGATGTGCACATCCTGGACAGGGAGGAACGCTGGTTTGAGCGCGGAGTCAAGGAGGCCATTTACGTGAAGAGGGAAAGACCATCTCTGAATCGAGGAGGGGGCCTAAGGGTACATCTGTCGCCATCTTACAATGCTGTGATTGCAGCCATTCCCCAACTCTCTGTGAATGGTACTCATGGCCATTGATCAGTGTTCTTTGATCAGTGGGTTTTGGTCAGTGATTGTTGATCAATGGTCATGGGAATTTGCATAATTATGATTAAGGAACTGACCTCCCAGCCCATTGTTCCTTCAGTGGGCTGGTTTCAGTCATTATGCAAATGTACTGTTTATAAGGTTTGGGGAAACCTGCAGTCAGCTGAGACTGAAGAAGTCACTTGGATGAGTGACGAAACATTTCTCCTACTGAAAACGCTACGTCCAGATGAACAGATTCAGCTTTTGGAGATTTACTTTCCTGGATGATTGAGAATGCATCAAGACAGAAATCAATTATTTTTCTACAATAATTAAACGGATTCAACATCTTTCCTTCAACAGAATTGCAGACTGCACAGATGTTACCTTCCCAAAGGAAAAAGTACTATAGCTTACTAGAGTATATTAGACTTAATAGTTACTATATACAGTAATGGATTTCTATACATTTTACATCAGATGGAAATGTTGGGTGTAAGATTCAGATTAATTATTTATTAGAAACTAGAAATGAGAATAAGAAAGAAAAGTATTTCTTTGTGCCCCCTTTTCCCTATTAATGCCCTACCTGCCCGCCTGGCTAAACTTTGCTAGACCCACACCTGCACAGTTAGCAGCCATCAGCTGTGTAGAAAAGGATCCTGGTGTAGAAAGTAATATTAAATAAATTCTAACAACAGCTTGCTGGATGTGATATGGAAAATATAAATGGCACTGTTCTTACAATAAACCTTATGATCACATGCAAATTAAAAACAAACCTATTTACATTTTGCTGCTGGGACTCCACTGTGGAAATCCATGTTTCATTTCTCCCCTTAGGCAGGAGAAGGAAGTACAGAGAGCTCTTTTTTATTAGACGTGGTTATTAGAATATTCATATCATAGTCCCCAGTTACTGATATTCAATTTGCCACAGACCCTCTTGTTACAAATTCAAAATATCACAGTGAAATTTAAAATAGCCTGAAAGGCATGTTCATTATTTTCTTAGTGAAGTGCTGTAGTTCATTGGTTTGGGGATTCTGGCTCCTGAGGGCTATATAGCTCACTGATATTTGTTCAAACTCAAATGTTTAATTAACATTATTAGCAGCCACATGTGAATCAGTTCATTAGCAGTGAATTGTCCTTTCATACTGCTGTGGTGACACACTGGAGCATGAGCTTGGGAGAACAATACCAGTTGTGCAGAACTAGAAGATAAGTCAGCAGCCACCATAGTGCTGTTTTCATTTAGTTATGTTCTTACTGGTGAGCAGGAGAGAATGGGAAATAGGTGGCTGTCTTGTGTCACAGATGTCTCATCAGTATCTGATTGCCCATAATAGAAACTGAGATATTTATCACAGTGATCAAGTACCCAGATCATATTTTTTACAAAACCATGCAAGTCCTGGTACCCTTGACTATTTCTTAACATTTTTCACATAGCTTTCCAAAGAATAAGTCCACACTGACACACACGTTTTTGTGTCCTGTACACAGTGATTGACAGTGAAAAAAACTTTTTTAATTAAAATTAAATTAAAAATAATTTTAAAATGAACTAATAAGGATGACCAAAAGTTGTCCATCTTACCTCATCGTAGATGCTGTCATTGTGCTGAAAGTCCCCAGCCTTCCTGGGCAGCACATGGACGTGGACATGCTGTAAACATACAAACAAGGTTTAGATGTTGTGGTTGATCTGGAGAAAATCTTACTTTTTCCTGGGAGCACTATGACAGAGTTTCACAGTATGCTGGAGAAGCCATCAGAACATTACTGGCATGATATATCGCCCAGTCGGCGATATATCGAGTTTTTAAATATATCGATATATTTTTATACGAGATATGAGATGTAACAATATTGTTTATATCGATATAGTCTATGTTACGTTATAATTATAGTTGTGGAACCGCAAGTTTGTCTCTCTTTCGTCCACTTTTGTCTCTACACAACGTTACTCTGCCTCGCCTCTCTCCTTCACTGAACACAACTCCCCCTCCTCCCCCATCGCTTCACCTGCAGCAACGACAAGATGGACACGGCAGCTATCAAAGAGGAGTTGGTCGGTAAAAAGAAAACATTTGGGGATTACTATTTTAGTGCTGTCAGCATGATGTTAACGCCATAACTGCATTAACGGGGCAAATCTCTGGTAACGAGTTACCGCGGATCGCCCTGTGCGTAACGTATTCTGAATACTTTGGATTACTTAATATATTATCAAGCTTTTTCCAACTACATGAATGCACTATTGCTGTGTGATTTATTACTTTTACTGAAGGTTACTCGCCGTACCAATACCAACTAGATATTTAAATCTTAATCTAAAATGAGTAACAGTAGGGTAGACATTAGGTAAGGCTGCACTTTTTGCAGCCTTACTGCGCGTATATAAAACAGGTCCGCAGCTCCGAACCGTAGTAAAGGGACCTCTGGCTAATACGTTGGGTCCGTGTCGGGCTCGTGTCGGGCTTGTAGCCGAAAACTAGCTTTGCTTTGTCGTCTGGGTCAACTTTGCTAGCGAGAGACAGAGAGAGGCGTTGAAAGGCTGCTCCAACGGAACTTATTGTTTTGGAGGAAAACACGAACACAGTGTACAGTCGAGTCTTAATAGCTTACTTACAGCTGGGCTCGTCAGGCACTCTTCTTGGCTGCAGTGGTTATTATTATATTTACATGCTTCCAGCTCCTGTTTCTGCTTGGTGACAACTCGTACTTTTCCACTCTCCTTTTTCTCCCTCCTCGCGCTCACAGACACATAACGTGTATGGTAGTCCATTCTCCCTGCAGCACGGACTACACTGCCCATGAGGCTACATTCTTTAGGGCATTGCCTGTAACATTCTGCCTATTTCCTTCATATTAAATCATTTTTAAAAATATGGGTCGTAAGTAGAGGTGACATGGGCCGCGAGATTGAGACACAGACATTAGAGCCTCTTAATGTGTTTTGTTTGGGTTTCCACCGACGTGAAATTACCAAAAACAGAGAGGGTATAGCCTAACATATGAAACAGGAAAAGACCGCTGTGTAATCCCTTTATTTCAACAAAGTAACTGTATTCTGAATACCACCTTTTTAAACGGTAACTGTAACGGAATACAGTTACTCATATTTTGTATTTTAAATACGTAACGGCAGTACATGTATTCTGTTACTCCCCAACACTGTCAGTTACGCAATAGAAGTTGGGAACAGAGCAGCTGTGAAATCTGTCATTGTTATTATGTTCAGCGTCTTTTAGTTTACATTTTGACTGCACAATTGTGAGCTCTTTGTTATGCACAAAAACAACATTGTTTTATTTTATTTATGGAGCATTATTATTTAATAAATGCTGATAATTTATTTCTGAGTAATTTTTTCTTGTACATCTGCGCTGTATGTTAATAAAAGTGCCTGTGTGAGATTTGGGACACAGCTTTGACTAAGAACTCTTTTTGTTCTTACTTTATGGCTTCAAAAAAATATCGAGATATGAATTTTGGGTCATATCGCCCAGTCCTACTACTGAGTATAAAAAATGATATCTAAGCATATCATTTTACAGTAGGTAACTAGTAATTATGCATTTTTATCCTCATCAGTTTACGCTACAATTTACAAAGAAATAAAAAGACAAATTCAGACCACTCCAATATAAAACTGTGTTTTAGCAGCAGTGTTCTTGATCCTTCCTTCAAATTCAGAAACATTGCTTATACAATTGCTTTTATACATCTTTATTTCTTGGTTTTGAGTAATTTTGCCATATTAATCTACACTGATGTAACAATCTGTAGTAAATGTTTTTATTTCATTAATTAAACTATTATTTTGTTTGTTGGCTGTGTTTACTTTAAAAGTAGAATTTCCCCAATTATAGGATAAATACATTTGCCTTTAAAATACAGAAGGTGTTTGTCTCCGAAATCTAAACTAGAAGCTGGTTCCACAGGGTCTGAAAGCTGAAGGATCTGCCTCCTATTCTACTTTTAGAAATGCTACCCCATAAAAAAAATAGAGCCTAAGAATAAAGTGATTAGGATAATGTGGTACTATGAGATCTTTAAGATAAGATTGGGCCTCATTATTCAAGACCTTGTATGTCAGGAGAAGGATTTTAAAGTCAGTTCTGGATTTATCAGGGGGCCAATGAAGAGAAGCCAGTGTGGGAGAAATATGATTTTTCTTTCTTGTCCTCTTTCAAGTGTACAAATGAATAAAATCCTTTTTCAGCATCACTCAGACAGGATATTTCTAATTTTAGAAATGCTGTGCAAATAGCAGAAAGCCTACATATTTGTTTAATATGCACACTTTAGAACAGATTGTGGTTAACAATGACTCCAACAGTGCTATGTGAGGCCAAAGTAATATCATCTAGACTAAGATTTTACGTGCAGAGTACAAGAACCTTAGTTTATGTCAATTAGGAGAAAGTAGCGTTACGTAATGATATGTCTCTAAGCTGGTTCTGAATAATTTTTTCTATAATGATTAATATTGTATTTGTGAAGAAAGTCATTAATAGTTAAGGGTAACAGACGCTTGGCTCAAACAGAGCTCTTACTTTTTGTCAGCCTGGCCACAGTGCTGAAGAAACACCTGGGGTTGTTCCCGTTTTTCTCTGTCAGTGACGTTTCACAGAATAAAATAAGTAAAACTTTTTCCAAACCAAAGAAAGATCTTTTAAATAAATGCAAAGCTATTTTCTCTCAAGCTTAAGACTTTTCTGGTTCAAGGCATGACTTTATACCAGGATATGCCAGGGCATCAACCTCCAAAATTTCCTGCTTCCTTTTCAGAGAAGCCACAGTATCCAGAGTCGCATACAGTGAGCATGTAACACTATTAACAAGATAATCGACCTCTGTGGGAGTAGAGTCCAGGGCCCGTATCCCTAAAGAATCTTTGTGCAAAAAGTGGCTCCTAGCGGCCAAATTCTAAGAAAATTCTCAGAGTCATGACGTTTTCTTAGAATTTCCCCTAAAAGTGACACAATAATCCCAGTTAATATAAAAGCTATTCCTCAAGATTCCTAGCGCCTAAAAGGGCTCCTAAGGCGAGATCTGCTAAGAGCAGGGAAGAGGACTTTTAGTGGCTTAGGAGTTCCCCTAAGCAGCTGCACAAAATGGCCAACAGAAGAGGCAGGAGAGATACCTTTATGTTTGTTCACCAACTGGGCCAGCAACAAACCTTGCTCCTCAGTCCAGTTCGGCTTTATAGTCCTTTTTTCTCCATTTTCTGTGTTTGTAGGATATTTGTTAACAAGCCTTTATAAATAGACCAGCCAGCAATCACAGACATTGATAAAAGCTGAGCCGTGTTACCCTCGTTAAGACCACACTGGGACTTGTAACGTTGTGATTTCTACTTCATTAGGGACAGCCCCTTGAGATAGGCCATCTTGTTTTCAATGGGGTCCATATGGGAGTGAAAGTACAAAATATGCCAGCTAGGATATTGATATGAGCAAATAAGACACGAATCATTATTTGAACAGGGTGTAATGAGTTTAAGTTTTCACATATTTTAGATTCTAATGTTAGGCTATAACCCCTACAGCTTACTACTCATTTTCCAGATATTTTCTTGAATGTGAAATATTATTTACAATTACAGTCAGCATAAGATTAGAGTGTATAATTATGTTTATTGATTTGAGGGTACATCCTTTGCTCATTCTCACCAAAAGCTCATTTCCATCAAACTTGTAGGATCAACCAATCACGGCTTTTGAAATGATGACTCATACCTAGCAACGGGGTCAACCACACCTCCTCACTAAGATAGGATTTTCCATCCATTCCTTGCTCAGAGTTCACTGAAAATGTTCTGGAATCACTTCTAAGCTAAAACTCCTGGCAAGGAATTTTTAGGTTAAGTTAGGAGCTCTCTGAGAGGATTCTCAGAATCTTTAGGGATACGGGCCCAGGTATCTGCTCTGCACAAAGAAGAGAAGAGTTTTTTTCAGTTTTGTTCCAACACATTCAGAAAGATATTTAGTGTACTGAAATTGTTTTTGTTTTTTTGTTGTTTTCCTTTCCAGTGCTGTGCAATCCATTGTAAAACTAAATGCCATTAAGAAATGGTGAGACAAAAGATCACTGTCAGGAAAAACTTTTAAATGTTCTCATGGTGGGTGTGTGGAGACTGGAAAGAGGACCCACATGCAGGACTCCCAGGCTGATTGAGGAAGTTTTATTATCGAGACTGGATGAACTGAGCATGGATGATGAAATGAACTGAATGACTGAGCTACACTGAGAACACACATGCGGAATTAATGATGACGCAACGGAACTGAGGAAACTGAGGGCTTAAATACACTGGATGATGAGGATGATTACAAACAAATAAGAAGACAGCTGAACTAAATCTAACTAATGAGACATGGAAAGTAGAACTGAACATAATGCACACAGACAAAAGACTATCACATTAAGACAGGGAACATACATGAGAAGTAAACAGTTGCAAAGAATCCAACCTGAAACACTGAGTCAGTGACCCAGGAACTCTGACAAATGTTCAGTTTCTGTGCTGTGCTATGTCAGAGCAAGATGCAGTCATTAAAGCGCTGGGTTCTTTCACACTTTGAGAAACCTAATAGAGTCTTCTTATGAATTACATGAAGTGCTGAAGCTGCAATTGTCAGCATCTACTTTGATGGCAGTGATGGAACTTGTAGAAGGGATATCTAATGCAATAGATAATAAGGAATATACTGTTGGTGTTTTTATAGACTTAAAAAAGGCATTTGATACAATTGATCATTCTATATTAATGAATAAACTAGAAAGATGTGGTATAAGAGGGTTAGCATAAAAGTGGATGAAAAGTTACCTGGATGACAGATATCAATATGTCGAAATCAATAATGTAAAATCTAATCAGTTGAAGGTAACTTGTGGTGTTCTTCAGGGCTCTGTGCTGGGCCCTAATTTATTCATATTATATATATATATGACATATGTAATGTTTCCAAACTGTTAAAATATGTATTGTTTGCTGATGATACCACTCTGTATTGCTCAGGCAAAAACCTAGAAGAGCTTCTGACTACAGTGGAAAAGGAGTTAAATATATTAAAAAACTGGTTTGATATAAATAAGTTAAAGTTAGAGTTAAATATAAACAAAATTTATTATTTTTGGTACTAGACAAATGAAAAATGTATCTAAAATCAGGATTAATGGAATTGAAATTGAAAGAGTGTACGAAAATAAATTTCTTGGAGTGATAATTGATGATAAGCTGAGCTGGAAGTCTCATATAAAACATGTGAAAACAAAAATGTCAAAAACCATTGCTATTCTCTAGAAAAACAAAGCACAAGAAACAAGAAATCATTATACATGCTTTAATGTTCTCCGTTGCTTCCATATATGACTTATTGTCTAGAGATATGAGGTAATGCATACAAAACAAATGCTCTTCCTATTTGTGCTTCTAGAGGAGTTAACTTGTGGAATAGTTATGATTGTGATTTAAAAAGGTGTAGTTCATTTTCCTTGTTTAAAAAGATGTTTAAAAATAGAGCATTAGAAAAATATATAAATCAAGAATGAAAAGAGTGATAATAATAATACTGAAACTCTTCGTTTTGCTTTGATGTAGTTACTTATCTAAGGTGGAAAGTTTTTTTTGTTTTGTTTTTGTTTTGTTTTGGTGTTCGAGCCCTGTGTACAGGAGCTGCATGCTAAAAGATCTTTTGTTAAAAGGGTTGGCGTAATAAGCAAATGCTTCAGCCAATACCTTTTGATTAGCCTTGTCTCGTGCTTTCTTGCTTTGTGGTAATCTTTATTCTTACTGAGATATTTGAATGCTAATCAATAAATCAAAATAAAAAAAAAAATGTTAGAGGCACTCACTATAATTATTTTGCTGAGAAATCCAAAACTTTGAGCATGGTGGACAAATGACAACAACAAATAATTTTTTTGTGGACAAGTCTAACAGTCAGGTTGTCAAATGGATTTAAATTCTGTCTACTGTTAATTAATAAGCTGGAGTGGAAGATTGGTGCCACACCCCATCCTTTGCCCGTGCGTTGAGGATTCTAATGTTGATGAATTTACTTTAATGTATTCATTCTGTTGTAATTAGGTTTCATTAAGGCAAAATAAATCAATATGCTAATCAATTACTCAATCCTGAAGTAACAAACTTCAAGAAGAGGGCCACACTGTTTAATAGTCCACATTCAACTGTTTTGTTCTTTGGCTGAAACAGCTACAGATAAACACCCAGCACGCCCCTGCGGGCGGTTTTATCCTTCAAGCTCGGGTCCTCTACCAGAGGCCTGGGAGCTTGAGGGTCCTGCGCAGTATCTTAGCTGTTCCCAGGACTGCGCTCTTCTGGACAGAGATGTCCGATGTTGTTCCCGGGATCTGCTGAAGCCACTCGCCTAGCTTGGGAGTCACCGCACACCGCACTTCCTGATATTGCTGTCATTCGGAACCGCTACATCGATCACTACGGCCGTCTTCTTCTGTTTGTCTACCACCACTATGTCCGGTTGGTTAGCCACCACCATTTTGTCCGTCTGTATCTGGAAGTCCCACAGGATCTTAGCTCGGTCATTCTCCACCACCCTTGGGGGCGTCTCCCATTTTGACCTCGGAACTTCCAGGCCATATTCGGCACAGATGTTCCTGTACACTATGCCGGCCACTTGGTTATGGCGCTCCTGCCTGCTAGCATCTTGCACCCTGCTGTTATGTGCTGGATTGTCTCTGGGGCATCTTTACACAGCCTGCACCTGGGGGCTTGCCTGGTGTGATAGACCCCAGCCTCTATGGATCTTGTACTCAGAGCTTGTTCTTGTGCTGCCATGATTAGTGCCTCTGTGCTGTCTTTCAGTCCAGCTTTGTCCAGCCACTGGTAGGATTTCTGGATATCAGCCACCTCCTCTATCTGCCGGTGGTACATACCGTGCAGGGGCCTGTCCTTCCATGATGGTTCCTCGTCTCCCTCCTCTTTCTTGGGTTTCTGCTGCCTGAGGTATTCACTGAGCACTCGGTCAGTTGGGGCCATCTTCCCAGTGTATTCTTGGATGTTCGTTGTCTCATCCTGGACTCACCAGTCCCCGGCCCCCTTCCTTCCGCTTAGCGTACAGCCTCAGGGTGCTTGGACTCCATGCATGGTAAGGAGCTTTCTTGTCTTTATGTCAGTGGCTTCTATCTCCTCCTTTGGCCAGCCTATTACCCCAGCAGGGTACCTGATCACGGGCAGGGCGTAGGTGTTGATGGCCCGGATCTTGTTCTTACCGTTCAGCTGACTCCTCCTGCAGGTATTTGGTGGTTGCAGCCTTTCTAGCGACCTCTTCATGATTCCCATTCGCCTGCGGGATCCCCAGGTACTTGTAACTGTCCTCTATGTCTGCAATGTTGCCTTCTGGTAGTTCTGACTACCAGAAGTTCTAAGTTCTGACTAGTTCTGACTGAGTTCTCAGTTCTGACTACCTTCCCTCTCTTTGTTATCATCCGACTACACTTCTCCAGTCCGAACGACATTCCAATGTATGTTATGCTGTATATCCTGGTAGTGTGGATCAGTGAATCGATGTCTCGTTCACTCTTGGCATACAGCTCATCCATGTACAGGAGGTGGCTGACAACTGCTCCGTTCCGTAGTCGGTATCCGTAGCCAGTCTTGTTAATGATCTCACTGAGGGGTTTCAGGCCTATGCAGAACAGCATCTCCTTGGTAGATCCCGCACTTGATGGTGACTTGTGCTATGGGCTTGGAGTTGGCCTCTAGTGTTGTACGCCACATCCCCATTGAGTTCCTGATGAAGGCTCTTAGGGTCTTGTTGATCTTGTACAGTTCTAGGCATTCCAGTATCCAGCTGTGGGGCATTGAGTCATAGGCCTTCTTGTAATCAATCCAGGCAGTGCACAGGTTGGTCAGTCTGGTCTTGCAGTCTCGATTTTCTTGCCAATCCCTTTCTGTGCCCCACTCATGTGCCTGTTCATCTTAGCCAATATGATGCCTTTTCTTCAACCACGTCTTCCAGAATACACTTTGTTCTTCAAAAAGGTGCATGAACGCACAAGGAAGATAGGGGAGGGGCCAGCTGCTTTAACAGATTTAACTGGGCAGTCCTGTGTGATCAATGGAATGGGGCTGGTGTCAGTGCTTGTAGGACAATTGCATAGTGGTCCTTTAAGCTGGCCCACAGACTGCATAATTAAATGAACAACATATACATATGTATGCAAAATAATAAATTCCCCTCTCATCCCTATGTGTCCCTAGGACTGTGCTCTTCTGGGCAAAGATCTTGAATGTCATTCCTGGTATCTGCCGGAGCCACTCGCCTAGCTTGGGGGTCACTGCGCAGAGTGCTTGAATTACCACTGGGACCACTGTTACCTTCACCCGCCACATCTTCTCGAGTCCTTTACTCAACCCTTAGTACTTCTTCCTAATGTTGCTGTCATTCGGTATGGCTACATCTATCATTACGGCTGTCTTCCTCTGTTTGTCTACCACCACTACTATGTCCAGCCAGTCATTTTAATAGACTTTTATTATTTGTTCTAACAAAATGACTACCATAAGGGACAAACAGCCATTGCCAGTTTGTCCATCTGTATCTGAAAGTCCCACAGGATTTTAGCTCAGTCATTCTCAACGGGGCGTATCACATTTTGACCACAGGACTTCCAAGCCATACATAATGATGTGCAATACCACTGATTTCCTTTCCGATCCGATACCACGTAAAATTCAGGGTGGTATCGACAATACTGATCCGATACTGATACTGAACTGTATTTCATAATACAATATATAATTGTATTATGTAATTGTAATAATATTATAATATAGCTTCATAATGATTACAGGACATCAGACTACTTGTTCTTATTGCTTAATAATGCAGAATTATCATATAGAAATAAAAATCCTGAAGTTGTGCGCTACTTGAGCATGTTACCTGCCTGCAGCACTAAAGGACTCTGCGAGAGACGTCTGTCTTGCCCTAGCAGCACCTGTCCCTCTCCTCCTCTTCAGTTCGGCTCAACATAAGCTCGTTATATACTGTGATATGATTTACTCTGAGGTGTTTGACGAGGTTAGTGGTGTTGCTACAACACCTCACTGTCTTGCCACATGTATTGCAAACCACATCTTGGCTGTTTGTGGAGGTAAAATACGTCCGCACATGACTCCGTTTACACTCAGCCATTGTTGTGAGTGCGCATGCCAGGGGCTGCGACACATTTTTACAGCTGTATTTCGCATATGACTATGAAAGGTGTAAGCGGAAGTAGTTCCTTCAAATTTAGACGATCCGAATGATATAGTTTCTTTCCACTGTGTTCCTGGTAATGAAAAACTACAAATTTGCCCCAAAGTACTAAAATATCCATATTTTAATATGAGAATCGATTCTAGAACTTAAATTACTGGTATCGGAAGAATCGATATTTCTATATCAATCCGCACACCACTAGTAGACCCATCTATGGATCTTGTGAGGTTGTTTCTGTGCCCTTCACACTTGGCTGCAAACCATTCCAGTGTGAGCTTGAGGCCATCACCTGATGAACCCAACAGAACAACATCATCCGGGAAAAGCAGAGATGAGATTCTGAGACCTACTAAGTGAATGCCTTCCGCCACTTGGCTACGCCTAGAAATTCTGTCAATAAAAATTATGAACAGAATCGGTGACAAACGGCAGCCCTGGCAGAGCCCATCACCCAATGGGAATGAGTCTGATTTATTACTGGCTATGCGAACTAGGCTATTGCAACGGTTGTATAAGGATCAAATGGCCCGTAGCAATGGGCCAAACACCCCATACTCCCAGAGCACTTCCCACAGGACGCTCCGAAGGACATTGTTGAATGCCTTCTCCAAGTCCACAAAACACAGGTAGACTGGCTAGGCAAACTCTCATGCACCCTCAAGGATCCTTGAGAGGGTAAAGAGTTGGTCCAGTGTTCCACGACCAGGATGAAAACCGCATTGTTCCTTCTCTATCTGAGGTTTGACTAACAGACGCACTTTTCTTTCCAGCACCCTGGCATATACTTTCCCAGGGAGGCCAAGGAGTGAGATCCCCCTATAGTTGGAACAAACCCTCTGGTTCCCCTTCTTAAAAATGGGAATCCAGACCCTGATCTCCACGGAACATTGTAGAGGCGTGTCAACCAAGACTGCCCTACAACATCCAGAGCCTTCAGGAACTCAGGGTGAACCTCATCCACCTCAGGGGCCCTGCTCTGTCAGTGACTTCACCCCTGGAGATTGACAAGTCGTCCCCCTCTTCCTTAGACTCTGATTACTCAGTCTGAAAGTCTTTTTCCATGGCCTCTCTGAACTCCGCCCACACCCGAGTTTTTGGTTTTGGTTCAAATATAACTAAGTCAGTGTAATCTTTGAGTTTGAATTCAGGAAAGAAAAAAAACTTTTTTTATTTTTCTGTGTAAGACTTGATTAGTTAATTTCATGTCAGATACTTTCTTATTTAAATTTTATATTCTTATTAGTGAACGTCCTTATATTAAAATACATTTTTAGCCAATACATGTTCATAAAAAATGGCAGATCAGAGTATTTATATGGATTGTTCCAGCTAAGCTATGGGTATTTCACCCATACCTTAGCTGTGCACAGAGAAATAAAAGCACAAATCGTTCTTTTATGTAAAAATACACTGTTGCAAACTTATGTGAACATAAGTAACTGTGAATTTTTTTGGGGGGGGGTTCTTCTTCTTGCCTCATACTCAGAAAGCATACAAGCACATCATCTAAATCTTTTACTCATTTGTTGCCAAAAACTTCTCCACTTATGATGTGCATTTCAAACTGTAATATGAGTTAGACATATGCTGTATCTCATACACTGATATTTTATTTATTATTCAAAAGGTTCAAATGCATCATACATTTTTTAACATAGTACAAAATTGCACAACAGTACAGTGGAGTATTTTACAAGAGGATGAGTTAGACTGGTAATGATTCTCTCCCCTCACTTTAACCTATGTGAACTTCCCCAATGGCTCCCAAGCAAGTGACATGAATTATTTCATATAGCCTTCAACCAAACTAAAAATAATTACACCTTTTAGAAAAGATAACTGAATAATTCGCCCTCTCCAGGAGTTTAGCTCTACAAATTAATTATGATGATTATTTAATGGTGTATAACTATTGCACAGGGTTCATGACATATTTAAAGGTCATAAATTATTAAGTTCTCACCTTCACAGTTTGTCCGGCTTCAGGGCCATCCTGGTGGGAACAGAAAGGGGTAATTAGTCCAGAGATGAGAATTTAGAAATACTTGCATTAATATTTTAAAGAAAGAATTTAATTTAAGATGAAGTATAACATCTCCCCTAAAACAACGTTTGTGTCAAAGCCGTCTTTATCCTGAGATATTTGTCTTCTTAGACAACTTTTTGGCTATATTTATTCAATGGGAGTTAGTTTTTTAAATGTTCCATATTTAGACTAAAGTGCATACAACCAACTTTAATTCAAGGGTTTTAACAAAGGTATATAGTATCTGTTTAAGAATTACAGCCAACTCAAAATCTCCACTTCAAACCATTACTCAAAACCTTTTGGAACAGATGGATTTGCACAACAGGTATTAACACTCGATCTAACAGCTATTATGTGAAAATACAGCAGGTAAATTCTCCATTTATCTTGTAGAGATTGTCAAATTATGTTAAATGTGATTATCTAATTGCATTTATGTATTTTGTATGTGATTTTTCCACTGAGCTTACCTGCAGTGGAAAGATTGCCCTGGCAATAGTCACCCAGTTGGGTCACTCAGATTTTCCATGCTAGGAAATATTATTAAAACCTTTTTTGTGGCTCTAGTCAGAGTGTGAATGTGGTTTGTTACAGATGCAGCAGTACAAGACGCAGTATGATTGTTGTCCCTTTACTGTCCGCTGCAGCATAATACTCACTGGAGGCGAGTGACTATTTTTTGCGCCTTGATTCTCTTCCAAAATGAAGGAAAGTGAAATAAATACTGAGTTACCAGTTTATGGGCCCACATCTGAAAAGACCGATCCTCTCACATGTACTATAACTAAATCACCACCTTTTTTTTCTTTACTTTTGTTCCCTTGCGCAAAAAGATCTAAGAAAAGACATTTTTTCAGATTAACATTTGATATGTTTTGAAGGGTATATTGTGAATAAAATATGGTTGATGTGATGATTGAATTTGACTTTTCTTTTTTACATGTTACACAACCTTTCAACTTTTTCAGAGTTGGGTTTGTAGAAAAAAGGATACGATCAGTATCTACACAATTATGTGACCACACTGATCATCACTTCCCATCACCTTACAGTAAAAGAAATTAATTACATAGTTTTTTCCCCCCGTCTCTCTCGTAAATGTGCTTCAAGACCATCTCCATCGTGCCAGTGCCGAAACACTCAGCACCAACATGCCTGAACAACTATCGCCCTCTTGCACTCGTGCCCATAGTTTTTTGAGCGACTGGTCATGGCACACCTCAAGACATGCTTGCTCCCCTCGGATCTTCAGCTCTCTTGGGTGCCGTGGACGGCTGGCGTCTCCTGGGTCTTACCCTGTCTGCCTCTGGCTCTCAGGAGGGTGGCATTACTGCATTATTACCCTATTTTTATTATTACCCTATTTTTATTATTACCCTATTTTTTAAGTACTGTCATGCTTCTGGGTCATATCACCCAGCATTTTGAGTTTATGGTGTTTTTCATGTCTGCGTCCTGTCATGATGCCTGTGGCGTTCCTGTCCCCTGTGGCATCATTATGTTCAATCACCTCCTGTGTGTATTTAGTCTGTCAGTTTTCATTCATTTCTCATCTGTCCATCCTGCTTTGTCATGCCATGTTTCCAGGTCTATGAAATGATGCCAAGTCTTCATGTTTCAGGTTTCTCATGTCAGGTTTCTATGTTCATGTTCACGTTCCAGCTTGCCCTTTGTTAAGATCAAGTTGGGTTTTTGCTTGTCTGCACTTGGGTCCACCTGGTCACTCCACAAAGTCAGCTTCTCCCCTGACTGTGACGAAAATATTTTTTAACAGTCACTGAGTGTGTGGTTTACCTGAATGGCGATGGTGATTGAGGTGGCACTGAAGTGTTTCTCCACCAAGTTGGCGACTCTCTGAGTGGTGGAGAACAAATCTGCTAGCTCATCCGGCCGAAGATCCCGAAAACGCTCAACTGGTCTGAGTGGGCACACCAGCACATCTGAGCAGCTCTGTTAAGGAATTAACATGCTGCAGACATGGTTGTGAAGTCAGAAAGCACTGAGATAAGAAAGTCGGTTAGTTCTGAGATATTATGACAAAAGCTCGTGTTCTTCATTCAGCAAAGTAAATCTGAGAGTTTTTTGTTGAAGTAATATAAGCTTAAAAGATATAATCAGACAATGATTTTTATTGTGATAATTGTGAAAATGGCCTAGAAAAAATTGAGTGTACCCTAAACTAAATATTTTATTAAAGCCTTATGAGGCAAACTGCAATCCAGTGATTTCTGTAACTCCTGGTAAAAATACAGTAAATAACCAAAACAAAAGGTTACACTTCTGATTTGCAGCTCAAAACTAAGAATCATGTCAAAGATGACACCTAAATTTTGGATTTGGAGGTATTAATTTCTAGTAAATATAGATGTGCTGACAGCTTCTCTCTCTTGGCCTTAGTACCAAAACCTAAAACTTCTGATTTGTCCTGGTTGAGTTGTAAAATGTTTTCTCCCATCTATATTTTTACTATAAAAAGGTCTAATTTAAAAGAGTCTATTGGCCCAGGTTCAACATGAGACAGAGTATTTGGGGTGGCTGTCAGGTGGTAGAGCAATCGACCTTTGATTTTATTTTTATACTTAGGTATACTTATACTTTAGACTTAATATATACAACAGACCGGTCTAAAAGATTTAAAGGTAGGCACAAGCCTGTTCAAAGAAAAAGCAAATTCGTGCATATTGGATGAATTCTAAATTATTTGTCCGCTGAGTTGATGATCGTGACCGTCAAATTGGCTCAGTAGTGGTGAAATTAAACTAAATTATAAAATCTTTTAAGTAGATTTCAAGTGACATGTCCATGAAATTGTGGACCACAAGATGATTTTTACATAGCTATTAGCTGAAAACCTACTGACACATCCTTATTATTTGAGGAAACTGGACAATTAGATGACAAAAGGCGAAACAGCAGGCCTCAAAAAAACTATTTACAGCACAGGCACAGTATCTGACAGTCATATCAGAAATAATAAATAGTAAAGAACCAATGTTTTAAATAGATACCTGACTCTTGGTGGCGCTGTCACTTGGTGTTCGCTCGCTTTGTGGTATAGTATCACTTCCTGTTCCTGCTCAAACACAGTGGTGTTTCTGAGTAGCTTTTCTGCTTAGCAATTTAATTTAAATCTTTTGATACATTCCTTTTTCATAGTATAATCTTAACGTGCTTCATCTGAATCACCCTTTCTGTGTACTCACTACCTAATTTATAGCCAAAGTATTCACTCACTGTCTCTTTACTGTTTCGCTAGCTTAGCTTAGCTCGTAGCTGACTCGTTAGCACCATGGCTACTTCACCTGTCCCTCCTGCACTTTCCTGCTCATTGTGTCAGATGTTTAGTTACTCCTCGGCCTCCTTTAGCAGTAATGATACCTGTAATAAATGTAGCATATTTGCAGCTCTGGAGGCCAGGATTACTGAATTGGAGACTCGGCCGCACCCTTCATTCACCCGTAGCTAGCCAGGCCCCTGTAGCTGGTGCAGCCGAAGATAGCGTGGCCCCCGCTAGCTGTTCCCCGCAGACCCCAAGCAGCTGGGGAAAGAGGGCGGCTGGGTGACGGTGAGGAGGAAGCATAGTCTTAAACTGAAGCCCCAGGTACACCACCAACCTGTTCATGTGTTCAACTGCTTTTTCCCCACTCGGCGACACACCCCGCCGGGGGTCAAACTCTGGTAATTGGTGATTCTGTTCTCAGACATGTGAAGCTAGAGACACCGGCAACCATAGTCAATTGTCTTCCAGGGGCCAGAGCAGGCGACATTGAAGGAAATTTAAAACTGCTGGCTAAGGGTAAACGTAAATACAGTAAGATCATAATTCACGCCGGCAGTAATGACACCCGTTACGCCAATCGGAGGTCACTAAAATCAATATTGAATCGGTGTGTAACTTTGCCAAAACAATGTCGGACTCTGTAGTTTTCTCTGGTCCCTCCCCAATCAGACCAGGAGTGACATGTTTAGCCGCATGTTCTCCTTAAATTGCTGGCTGTCTGAGTGGTGTCCCAGAAACGATGTGGGCTTCATAGATAATTGGCAAACCTTCTGGAGGAAACCTGGTCTTGTTAGGAGAGACGGCATCCATCCCACTTTGGATGGAGCAGCTCTCATTTCTAGAAATATGGACAAATTTATTAAACCCCCAAAATATGACTATCCAGAGTTGGGACCAGGAAGCAGAGTTGCAGTCTTACACGCCTCTCTGCAGCTTCTCTCCTCCTGCTACCCCCAAAAACCCATCTCCATTGAGACTGTGTCAGCTCCCAAAAGACAAAAAAACAAACCAAAACCAGCAATAAACAACTTAAACATAAAAAATCACAAAGAAAGAACAATACAGTATCCACATCTGAACCAAAGAGTAAAACAGTGAAATGTGGATTATTAAATATTAGGTCTCTCTCCTCCAAGTCTCTGTTAGTACATGACTTAATAATTGATCAACAAATCGATTTACTCTGCCTTACAGAAACCTGGTTGCAGCAGGATGATTATGTTAGTTTAAATGAATCAACACCCCGAGTCATTCTAACTACCGGAAACCTCGAAGCACAGACCGAGGGGCGGTGTGGCAGCAATTTTTCACACCAGCCTATTAATTAACGAAAGACCAAGACAGACTTTTAATTCATTTGAAAGCCTGATGCTTAGCCTCGTCCACCCCAGCTGTAAAACTCAGAAACCAGTCTTACTTGTTATCATCTATCGTCCACCTGGGCCTTACACAGAGTTTCTCTCTGATTTCTCAGACTTTTTATCTGATTTAGTGCTCAGCGCAGATAAAATAATTATTGTGGGTGATTTTAACATCCATGTAGATGCTAAAATGACAGCCTCAACATCGCATTTAATCTGTTATTAGACTCAATTGGCTTCTCTCAAAATGTAAAAGAACCCACCCACCACTTTAATCACACTCTAGATCTTGTTTTAACATATGGCATAGAAACTGAACATTTAACAGTGTTTCCTGAAAACCCTCTGCTGTCTGATCATTTCCTGATAACATTTACATTTACAATAATTGATTACACAGCAGTGGAGAGTAGACTTTATCAAAGTAGATGTCTTTCTGAAAGTGCTGTAACTAAGTTTAAGAATATAATCCACCCACTGTTATCATCTTCAATGCCCTGTACCAACATAGAGCAGAGCAGCTACCTGAACGCTACTCCAACAGAGGTCGATTATCTTGTTAATAATTTTACCTCCTCACTACGCACGACTCTGGATACTGTAGCTCCTGTGAAAACTAAGGCCTCAAATCAGAAGTACCTGACTCCGTGGTATAATTCTCAAACACGTAGCCTAAAGCAGATAACTCGTAAGCTGGAGAGGAAATGGCGTGTCACAAATTTAGAGGATCATCATTTAGCCTGGAGAAATAGTTTGCTGCTTTATAAGAAAGCCCTCCGCAAAGCCAGAACATCTTACTATTCGTCACTGATTGAAGAAAATAAGAACAACCCCAGGTTTCTCTTCAGCACTGTAGCCAGGCTGACAAACAGTCAGAGCTCTACTGAGCCAACAATCCCTTTAATGTTAACTAGTAATGACTTCATGAACTTCTTCACAAATAAAATTTTTATCATTAGAGAAAAATTACCAATAATCATCCCACAGATGTAATATTATCTACACCTACTTTTAGTACCATTGATGTTAAGTTAGACTCTTTTCTCCAATTGATCTTTCTGAGTTAACTTCAATAATTAATTCCTCCAAACCATCAACGTGTCTTTTAGACCCCATTCCTACAAAACTGCTCAAAGAAGTCCTGCCATTAATTAATGCTTCAATCTTAAATATGATCAACCTATCTCTAATAATCGGCTATGTACCACAGGCCTTCAAGGTGGCTGTAGTTAAACCTTTACTTAAAAAGCCATCTCTAGACCCAGCTGTCTTAGCTAATTATAGGCCAATCTCCAACCTTCCTTTCATATCAAAAATCCTTGAAAGAGTAGTTGTCAAACAGCTAACTGATCATCTGCAGAGGAATGGCTTATTTGAAGCGTTTCAGTCAGGTTTCAGAGCTCAGCACAGCACAGAAACAGCTTTAGTGAAGGTTACAAATGATCTTCTTATGGCCTCTGACAGTGGACTCATCTCTGTGCTTGTCCTGCTAGACCTCAGTGCTGCATTCGATACTGTTGACCATAATATCCTATTAGAGCGATTAGAACATGCTGTAGATATTACAGGTACTGCACTGCAGTGGTTTGTATCATATCTATCTAATAGACTCCAATTTGTACATGTAAATGGAGAGTCCTCTTCAGACACTAAGGTCAATTATGGTGTTCCACAGGGTTCAGTGCTAGGACCAATTCTATTTACATTATACATGCTTCCTTAGGCAGCATCATTAGAAGACATAGCATAAATTTTCACTGCTATGCAGATGACACGCAGCTCTATCTATCCATGAAGCCAGGTAACACACACCAATTAGTTAAACTGCAGGAATGTCTTAAAGACATAAAGACCTGGATGGCCGCTAACTTTCTGCTTCTTAATTCAGATAAAACTGAGGTTATTGTACTCGGCCCTGAAAATCTTAGAAATATGGTATCTAAGCAGATTCTTACTCTGGATGGCATTACCTTGGCCTCCAGTAATGTTGTGAGGAACCTTGAGTCATTTTTGACCAGGACATGTCCTTCAACGCACATATTAAACAAATATGTAAGACTGCGTTCCTCCATTTGTGCAACATCTCTAAAATTAGAAATATCCTGTCTCAGAGTGACGCTGAAAAACTAGTTCATGCATTTATTACTTCCAGGCTGGACTACTGTAATTCACTATTATCAGGAAGTCCTAAAAACTCCCTGAAAAGCCTTCAGCTAATCCAAAATGCTGCAGCAAGAGTCCTGACAGGGACTAGAAAGAGAGAGCATATTTCTCCTGTTTTGGCTTCCCTTCATTGGCTTCCTGTTAAATCCAGAATTCAAAATCCTGCTCCTCACATACAAGGTCTTAAATAATCAGGCCCCATCTTATCTTAATGACCTTGTACTACCATATCACCCTATTAGAGCACTTCGCTCTCACACTGCAGGCCTACTTGTTGTTCCTACAGTATTTAAAAGTAGAATGGGAGGCAGAGCCTTCAGTTTTCAGGCCCCTCTTCTGTGGAACCAACTTCCAGTTTGGATTCGGGAGACAGACACTATCTCTACTTTCAAGATTAGGCTTAAAACTTTCCTTTTGCTAAAGCATATAGTTAGGGCTGGACCAGGTGACCCTGAATCCTCCCTTAGTTATGCTGCAATAGACGAGGCTGCCGGGATTCCCATGATGCATTGAGTTTTTCCTTCCAGTCACCTTTCTCACTCACTATGTGCTAATAGACCTCTCTGCATCGAATCATATCTGTTATTAATCTCTGTCTCTCTTCCACAGCATGTCTTTCATCCTGTTTTCCTTCTTTCACCCCAACCGGTCGCAGCAGATGGCCGCCCCTCCCTGAGCCTGGTTCTGCCGGAGGTTTCTTCCTGTTAAAAGGGAGTTTTTCCTTCCCACTGTCGCCAAAGTGCTTGCTCATAGGGGGTCATATGATTGTTGGGTTTTTCTCTGTATTTATTATTGTGCTATCTACTGTACAATATAAAGCGCCTTGAGGCGACTTTTGTTGTGATTTGGCGCTATATAAATAAAATTGAATTGAATTGAATTGAATTGAATTGAAGACAGAACCAGGAGAGTACACAATGGACGAGTCATCACGGAGCAAAATCAGAAGGTAGAGCCAAAGAATCGCTTGCTAGCTGAGCTAGGCTATCGGCTGTCCAGTGGACAGTCAGCAGATCAGTGAGGACCTGAGTACACACTGATACACAGAGGCAGGTGTAAAGGTACAAAAAACTGCCAGCAGCACCAAGGAGAAAAATATAGCCATAAGATAACTAAGTCCATCTTGGGTGAACAAGATACAGAGAAACTCAACATCTTCTTTGCTTGCTTTGAGGCTCACGGGCCCCTGCGAGCACACAGCAGCACCTCACTGGCTCTCACACAAACATGAGATAGAGGCGAACCAGAGGAAAGCTGCTGGACCTGATGGAATATCTGGAAAAGTTCTTGCTGCATGTGCTGCATGGACCCTCAATACCATGTTTAATCAATAGAAACCAGGTAGAGAGAGGGACATCCTTCACATTCTTGGGAGTTCATATCTCAGGGGACCTTTACTGGTCCACCACAGCTGTGACCTTCTATAGAACAACCGTTGAGAGTGTACTTATGTACTGCATCACAGCTTGGTTTGCAGGAAATTCAACTGCGAACAGAAAGGCTCTGCAGGAAGTGACCAACACAGCCAAAAAAAATCATCATGTGAAAATCAGGCTGATTATCAGAGGGACCAAAGCTTCTTTGAACAGTATTTTATACAGCGCACTTCATTTGAATTTCAAGCAAACTTTTTCACTTTGTCATTATGGAGTATTGTGTGTGGAATTTTGAGGTGAACATAATAATTTTTGGAATAAGGCTGTAACATGACAAAATGTGGCACAAGTGAAGCACTGTGAATACTTTGCAGATACACTGTGTACAGACAAAATCAGAACACTGAATAGAAAAATCAATCTGGGACAGACACATTTTTTGCAATGCACGAATGCAAAATACATCAAAACATTCATGTAGTTAATGATATGCTTCTTAAACTTGTCTTCTTGTATAATGGAGCTTGTCGTATTCCCTCTGTCACAAAAAATATGAGCTAAAGTCTGCCAGGAATTGCTGTTGTCCTTGAATCAAACAGCACACTAGAGGTGGGACATCAATCCCAGTTAAATCCCTGCTAAAACTGCACCCAGTTTTAGCACCTTTCATGTAAATAAATAAACATGTAAATAAATAACTGTGAGATGTAGGATCATTTGGGGCAACACAGCATGCCACAAGCATTAGAGCTCTATGTTATATATTAGGTATTGCACTGAATATGTAAATATTAGTACTGAATTAATGTGGTGCAAACCACTGTCACAACAATCAGTTAATACTCACACAGCTTTTCTAGAGTTGAGTGATGATGAAGGCAAAAAAGTGAATAAAAACTGAATCAAAATGAAGACACTTCAGCATGGAGTGCAGGCACGGGTTTTGCAGAACATTATAAAAACGATACTTAAGTTGTGGGTAGGTGGGGACTGAAAGAATGAGCTAGTGGATACAAGTGACGAAAATCAGGTTTTTCCGAAGGATGGCTGCCGTCTCCCTTAGAGATAGGGTGAGGGGCTCAGAGTATAGCCACTAGTCCTCCACATTGAAAAGAGCCAGATGCCCAGTGGTTCAGGCATCTGACCGCATATCTTTCGGATGGTCTGGGAACACTTTGGTGGTCTCCTGGATAAGCCACAGTAGGCTGGGGAAAGGGAGGTCTGGGCTTCTCTGCTTAGGCTGCTGCCCCTGCGACGCAGCTCCAGATAAGTGGAAAAAAATGGAAGGATGTATGGATGGATATTAAAATGAATAGAAGACATAACTAGAAGCAGTAATTCAATATACTCCACCCACCCCCCCACCCCCCTTCCCTCTGGTAAATGCTACAGGTCCATCTGGTCAAAGACAAACAGACTCAATAGAAGCTTCGACCCACAGGCTGTCAAACATGCCCTACCTCCACCCTGACTGAAGGTTAACTGCACTGCCAACACTCATGGACATTACACCTTATTTATAAACCGTATTTCTATTTACACCTTAATGCAACCAACATTCCTATCTCTATCTATAAACTGTATTTATTATAGTAGCAACTGCAGGGAATCACTTTCAGTGCTCGTTTAAGTCCCTCAATGAAAGTTGTGCTCTAATCACTTGTTTGTGCTCATCTGTGATGTACACTGAAATTTCTCTGCAAACTAGTGAAAAAATTTAAGTCAGATCAAGTGTTTGCTATTTTATTATTGATGAGTTTTGGGAAAATAAAATAACAACAACAGATGTAGCATAATGAGGATCTTTTAATTCAGCTATGAACTGCCACAAAGTAATGTTAACAAAAAGTTTGTGAATTTCAGCAGCATCTTTCCCAACAATAAAACAAAAGTGCCAATTTGCTAGCTTCTAGTGGTTTATTCTTGTTACTTCTTCCTCAGACATATACTACTAAATAGTACTTATCACAAAAAAGGTAATTTTGTAGTGCATGTACAAAAACATGTATATGTACTACAAGCTGACAATGAACATTACACATCCATAACCTGCGGTTGCAGGTTGGAATCAAAGACAGGCTTCATGCACGTTCGCTGACCTGCTGTGCATGGTCACCTAAGTCACATGTAAAAATACTGTATTTTCTGCACTATAAGACGCACTTAAAATATTTTAATTTTCTCAAAAATCGACAGTGCGCCTTGTAATCCGGTGCGCCTTATGTATGAATTCTGGTTGTGCTTACTGACCTCAAACTGATTTTATGTGGTATACGGCGCTCAAAAATCTGGCAAAACATGTTTTAGTACGACTTTGGTAAGCTACAAAGCCGCACCGCTTGATGGATTGTTGGGGCATTATGGCTACCGTAGTCAGGACCCTTGCGGAGTAATCTGGGTCCAAAACTCCGACTGCTTCAGGTCCCAAAGTCAAATGAACACTGCGGCATCACTGAGAGTTAAAAACTGTCTAAATTCTTTCATCTTAATAAAAGGATCAGTGTTGCTGCTTTACCAGGTGTAACAATTACGTTTAACCATGAAAACAGAATTTATTAAATTTAACAGAGTTAGAAGTTAGCAGGAAGCTAGCCCGCTAGTTTCCATGATATAGCATGTTCTGACAGAGATTTCTGAAACATTCAAACGTACAGCTCTGCTGTCACTTCCAACATAAATGAAGACAGAAAACTAAACAGCAGTGACGTTTGTAGGGTTACTGAAGTTGGGCTAGCTATAATGATGTGCTACGTGATCGCCAGCGACACAGCTATGTTAGCATAGCATAAACACAGTGAAGCTGGAGGATGAACGCTAACTTTTTTCCACTCGACAAAAGTTAACGTGAAGGTTCCCGATGGTTAGGGACAAATGCAATCGCATGGCAGGATGCTGTAAACGGACCAAACTTCAGTCAGGAGAACAAGAGATAATCCAGCCAAAATATGAGGTTAGTCATTAATATACTGCAACAACATGGGAATGGAGCAGCTGTGAGAGAATTCAACATTAATGAATCAAATGAGGCTGACTCATTCTTCTTGGAGGAAGCAAGAAGAATGAGTTGAGTAAAATTTGACCTTCCAACCTTCCTTTCATATCAAACATCCTTGAAAGAGTAGTTGTCAAACAGCTAACAGATCATCTGCAGAGGAATGGCTTATTTGAAGAGTTTCAGTCAGGTTTCAGAGCTCATCACAGCACAGAAACAGCTTTAGTGAAGGTTACAAATGATCTTCTTATGGCCTCTGACAGTGGACTCATCTCTGTGCTTGTCCTGCTAGACCTCAGTGCAGCGTTCGATACTGTTGACCATAATATCCTATTAGAGCGATTAGAACATGCTGTACGTATTACAGGTACTGCACTGCAGTGGTTTGTATCATATCTATCTAATAGACTCCAATTTGTACATGTAAATGGAGAGTCCTCTTCACACACTAAGGTCAATTATGGTGTTCCACAGGGTTCAGTGCTAGGACCAATTCTATTTACATTATACATGCTTCCCTTAGGCAGCATCATTAGAAGACATAGCATAAATTTTCACTGCTATGCAGATGACACGCAGCTCTATCTGTCCATGAAGCCAGGTAACACACACCAATTAGTTAAACTGCAGGAATGTCTTAAAGACAAAAAGACCTGGATGGACGCTAACTTTCTGCTTCTTAATTCAGATAAAACTGAGGTTATTGTACTCGGCCCTGAAAATCTTAGAAATATGGTATCTAAGCAGATTCTTACTCTGGATGGCATTACCTCGGCCTCCAGTAATGCTGTGAGGAACCTTGGAGTCATTTTTGACCAGGATATGTCCTTCAATGCACATATTAAACAAATATGTAAGACTGCTTTCTTCCATTTGTGCAACATCTCTAAAATTAGAAATATCCTGTCTCAGAGTGATGCTGAAAAACTAGTTCATGCATTTATTACTTCCAGGCTGGACTACTGTAATTCATTATTATCAGGATGTCCTGAAAACTCCCTGAAAAGCCTTCAGTTAATCCAAAATGCTGCAGCAAGAGTCCTGACAGGGACTAGAAAGAGAGAGCATATTTCTCCTGTTTTGGCTTCCTTCATTGGCTTCCTGTTAAATCCAGAATTGAATTCAAAATCCTGCTCCTCACATACAAGGTCTTAAATAATCAGGCCCCATCTTATCTTAATGACCTTGTAGTGCCATATCACCCTATTAGAGCACTTCTCACACTGCAGGCTTACTTGCTGTTCCTAGAGTATTTAAAAGTAGAATGGGAGGCAGAGCCTTCAGTTTTCAGGCCCCTCTTCTGTGGAACCAGCTTCCAGTTTGGATTCAGGAGACAGACACTATCTCTACTTTCAAGATTAGGCTTCAAACTTTCCTTTTGCTAAAGCATATAGTTAGGGCTGGACCAGGTGACCCTGAATCCTCCCTTAGTTATGCTGCAATAGACGTGGGCTGCCGGGATTCCCATGATGCATTGAGTTTTTCCTTTCCAGTCACCTTTCTCACTCACTATGTGTTAATAGACCTCTCTGCATCGAATCATATCTGTTATTAATCTCTGTCTCTCTTCCACAGCATGACTTTATCCTGTTTTTCTTCTTTCACCCCAACCGGTCGCAGCAGATGGCCCCGCCCCTCCCTGAGCCTGGTTCTGCCGGAGGTTTCTTCCTGTTAAAAGGGAGTTTTTCCTTCCCACTGTCGCCAAAGTGCTTGCTCATAGGGGGTCATATGATTGTTGGGTTTTTCTCTGTATTTATTATTGTGCTATCTACTGTACAATATAAAGCGCCTTGAGGCGACTTTTGTTGTGATTTGGCGCTATATAAATAAAATTGAATTGAATTGAATTGAATTGAATCTGACTGTTTTGTTTCTTAGTGCGCCTTATGGTCTGAAAAATACAGTACTGAGCTCATAACTTGTATTTTCAGCACAAGAATACCTTAATATTGTAGAGATTTGTCTTTCAAGTCAAGTGGCTTTATTGTCAATTCCACCGTGTGGTACAGTACACAGTGAAACGAGACAATGTTCCTCCAAGACCATGGTGACACAGTCTTGTCTGACCATGACAGATAAGTGCCTAACTACAGTAATCTCAAAAGTGTTGCAAATCTCTGAAAGGGAAAGGACAGGCCAACAGGCCTTAAACGCCAGTGGTTGCTTTCCATATTTGCAGAGTGAAATGCCAGTTGGTCCAGAGCTGTCTGTATGATGTAACGGTAAAAGAAAAACAATAAAAGAGAAGAAAGTTCAAGCTGACACTGGCCGCTCCATCTTGGCTCAGCATTTTTGCCTTTATGTTTATGGATGGGTTACAGAGATTATTTTTAGAGCAGTATCATTTGCCAGTTTGCAGTATTCTCCACATTTTTTACTGAATAGAGCAGAATGAGAGAAACATTTAAATGACGTGAGATAGACGTGTTAGAATATTTCAAAGCATTTTCTTCAAATGGACCGATTTTTGTATAGTCCTTTTTGAGTCTACCTGAGCACTCAAAATGATTTATACAACTTTTCTCATTCACCCATTCATACAAGCACTTTTTCTATGCTTAAGTGGATGCACTGTAGAGCAGCTTGGGATTAGTATCTTGCCCAAAGATATTTGTCTTGAAGCAGCCACCAACTGTCCCATTAGTAGATGACCTGCTCTACCTCCTCAGCTACAGCCACACCATGGAAACCTACTTTTTAAACTTCTATTGTCTAATGATAGATCTAAAGTTGCTAAAGTATTTACAATAGGAAATATAACATATTTTGTTTGTTTGCTTTTTTTCAACAGGCCAAACAAAGGTTAGTTTTAATGTTTGCTGATGAATTATAATTATTTAAAATGATTTATTTCAGCAGAAGTTTTAAGTCTGATAGCTGCTATATTTTCATGAGCCATTGATTTGCTTTTTGTTGTTTTGGTTCCTCAGGGATAAAACTAGTATAGTGATTTGTGCTCTGCAATTATAAAGCACACAAAGACAAACCATTATAGCAGTGGTGATTAATTTGTATTTTAAAATATGGATACAGTGTATTTACATTAGTAAATAATCGTTATTCAAATAAAGAAAATCAACACAGTTTGAATGACTTAAAATTATGCCATATGTGACATATGTAAACTCAAGTTGCTCACATATTTGCAGTAGGTTTCTAAAATGAATGTAAATAATTTGTGATGTGAGATGCAATCATTCATGATTTGAACAATCAGCTAATAAATTCTGATAATTCATGTCCTTATCAAACATGTTTACATGGCTGACAAACCAATGCTAATCTCTTCATGCAGTGGCTGCACTGAACATTGCAGCTTAATGCTGTCAGTCAGTCAGAGGTTAACACAGAGAGTTGAGTTGGCTAGTTTAGAGTTTATATTTCTTGAAACCCACATAATTTTGTCTATGCAGAGGCACAAGCAGAACATGCAAAGCCTTTGTCACAAACAGATTCATCTTTAGGACCTTCTTGCTACACGTATTAAGATATTCTAGTCCCAAGAGTTATTTATTTACTTTAATTCCATGTTTAGGAGGTTTTTGGTTGTTCAGGCAAAACACAGGTTACAGGCTAATTACAGCAATCTTTTGTTTGACCTTTTTTTCCCCCATCATGTTTTGATTTTCTTTTGGTTTGAAATGGTTCAAAGAATCTAGGAGGTAAAATATTATTCTGAGCCATCACAGACCAAATGACCAAATGGAATTCTCACAGTTATAATGGAATGTTTGTGAACCAATGTGGACGTCTTCTCTCACACGGGCTGCTGTGTACAGCTTAGAGGCCTGCAGTAACGGCAGGAATGATGGTGTAATCATCATAAACCATGGACGCTGCAGATGCAACTAAATGAGCTTGCCTTCCAAGCCATTAACTGCATTTCAGCTCCAGCATCTTTACTACAGAGCTTTCTTCTCACAGTAGCCGCCTCTCTGTGCTTTAGGCTATACTCACCACAAGCTCTATCCACTTAAGCTCTTTAGAGAGTCCATTAAGGAAATGAAAGACACCATTTGTGAAGATACGATGCTTATTGGAGAGATAATCAAGACGCTTAATTTGCCTTGGGCCCATGACTTACTGTAGTTTACTGTGGGGTGAAGAAGACACAAACAGTGCATTGTAAACAGACACAATGCACCTATAATTTAACAAAGGCAGAGAAAAAACACCAAACCACCTGTCAGTCACACAAATTGCAACATGCTTTTTCATTAAAAGTTCAAGAAGACTGCAGTGCAGGTAAACAGCCTCAGAGCCTCTGCCTGCTAACCTGTAAATACACTACCAGTCAAAACTTTGGACGCCTTCTCATTTAATAGTTTTTCTTTATTTTCATGACTATTTACATTGTAGATTCTTATTGAAGGCATCAAAACTATGATTGAACACATATGGAAAATATGTAGTAAACAAAAAAATGTGAAAAATATTTCACATGTGTTTTAGAGTCTTCAAAATACCCAGCCTTTGCTTTGATTACTGCTTTACACACTCTTGGCATGCTCTCTGAGCTTCATGAGGTTTTTAGTGATGTGTCGGTCGCAACGAAACAGCTCTTAGAGTCAGCTCTTTGAAGTGAACAAAGGGAGCCGGCTTCTTATTGGGGGCCGCGTTTTTTTGTTTTTTTTTCCTTTCTCTCACCCTCACTCTCTCTAACTTTTTTTTGCTTCACACCGCACGTGAGCCTTGTGTTTGCGCTGAGCAGAGGGGGTAGGGGCAGTAGTAATTCCAAGCAGGAAAACACTCTTCCAAAAAATCATCCCAGGCCCATATGACAGAGAATGTGCATCTTCTTTTTTCTCGTACAGGTCAGCAGATTGGTGGCCGAAGGGAGTTTGTTGTAATTGATGAGAGTCACTTTCATCACAAACAAAAGGTAAGTTTTTGTGACTGTAATTTAATATTACATCTATATATTTATCAACCTTTCATAGTATCATTTAGTCTTTTAAGCACAAAAATGGAACATTGGGGAGACTGATATGTGACATTTCCAAAAAATACAGATAATTCTAAAAGTTAATGTTGCTACTGCTTTTTTTTTTCTTTTTGAAAATGTTATTTGAAAACTTAATGTAAAGAGCTACAGGTCATATAGTTTGCATCCAGCCGTGTTCTGTACAATACAATACAATACAATTTTATTTATATAGCACATTTAAAAACCACAGGCATGCCAAAGTGCTTCACAGAATGAGTTAAGAGCAATAATAAATACAAATATAAAGCATAAAATACAAAATACACATAAAATATACTAACAGGCAGGTGACATAACTAACCAATAATACACCAGGCATAGTAGACACAACCCGAAAGGCTGAAGGTTAAAACATTATAATCATTAACAAGTAAAAAATAAGTTCCAATACACTAAGGATGTGGGCTCTAAGAGCTGGGGAAGGCAAGGCTAAACAGATAAGTTTTTAATCGAGATTTAAAAGATTGAATTGAATCAGACGCCCGAATAGCTAGGGGGAGGTTATTCCAGAGGTAGGGTGCGACAGCGGCGAATGCGCGGCCACCTCTGGTCTTGAGCCGAGATCTCGGTTGCACCAGGAGCATTTGGCCTGCTGATCTAAGCGCTCTCCCAGGGATATAAAAACTGAGGAGATCCGTAAGATAGCTGGGCGCGTGTTGTTTATGATTTTAAAAGTGAGCAATAAAATTTTAAAATCAATATGAAATTTAATAGGGAGCCAGTGCAGGTCGGAAAGAACTGGAGTAATAGACTCAAACCTGCCAGTTCCAGTTAAGAGACAGCAGCAGCCGCATTTTGAACAAGCTGCAGTTTATGAATAAGGGCAGAATGGAGACCAGTATAAAGGGAATTACAATAATCTAACCTCGATGTAACAAAGGCATGGATAAGTTTCTCCAGGTCCTTACGTGGTATGTAGGGCTTGGCCTTAGAGATTAGACGTAGTTGATTGAAACTCGATTTAACTACGGAGGACACATGTTTGTCCAACTTGAAGGAACTGTCCAAGACAACACCCAGGTCCCTCACAGTGTCAGAAAGGGAGTCAGTAAAGGGCCCAAAAATACCAGTTGATTCAGCCCGAGAGAAGGGAGTATCAAAGATTAGAATTTCAGTCTTCTTATCATTTAGAATAAGAGAATTGCTCAGTAACCAGTTTTTAACTTCATTCATACAATCAGAGAAGTGTTGCAATGACGACGTGACATCCTCAGCTAGTTCAAAATAGATTTGAATGTCATCCGCATAAAAGTGAAAAGAGAAATTGTATTTATCAAAGATTCGGCCCAAGGGTAACAAATATAAAGAGAATTACCTCAAATATTGGTTGATAGTTTATGACACTTTTTATTTTTGTATCAAAATTTGTGTGTCCAATCTGTTCTCATATTTTTGTGATTGGCATCTTAAAAATACAGTGCATTGTGGATCTACCCTGTGTGTTGTCATTTATTTTTTGTTACAATGTACTTTAAAAACTTTCACATCTATAAATAGGTTGTAAGGTATATATGGTCCCCACTTTAGATGGGCTCACGCAAGATACTTTACTAACAAGTAGCAAATGGTTTGTAACTTCCTAAATAAGTTTATTAAGGTATTTATGAGTATTTATAGATAATCTATCGAAAAAGAAGTTGGCCAATAGTGAGTTACAGCTTTGGCAGCCTTTAAGTGACAGTTATAAATGTATTATAAGACATCTGTTAAGATATATCAGCTGACTGATGTAACTCTGATATTCAGTGTTTATAAAACATCTAGTTTGAAACTATTATGTGTAGTACATGTAGAGTTTATAGTATTATGTAGGGTATGTTAACCATCTACTTACCTTTTACCAATGATTTTGTATACCACTGAACATCCTGAAATGAGTGGTTTGTAACTGATGCAGAGTAGCGTTTATAAATGATTAATCAATGAGTTTTAGAACATGAAAACATAATTAATAAAAAGTGTTGTACATTAGCTTATTAATCATGAATAAAGTGTTTAAATCAGTGCTTGTAAACTATTAACTGATTATGAGAAATTAAGAATTAAGTAACCATTAACTAATGCTTAACAGATGATTAACTAATGCTTAATAGTGTGCACTTATTAGAAAGTGTTACCAATGTGTTAATTACATAAATAAAATGTAATTTTCTCTGTAGCACTTCATGGATTTCATAAGCAACACACTTTAGTTGTTCACAGAAAGCATAAAGGTAAAAAACAATATATACAGTATTATCTTCATTTTAGATGTCAAAAAGTATTTGCGGCTCCCAGTGTTTTCCTTTGTGTGGAAACCGGGTCCAAGTGGCTCTTTGGATGTTAAAGGTTGCTGACCCCTGCCTTAGAAGGACAGTACTTTAACAATGTTTCTCACTTCTATTTGGTTCCCCAAACCTTTTGCTGGGGGCCTCTGTAGTGATCCTACAAAATGTGGCATGTTTACATGTGTTACAACTAATGTTTCAGGTGTATGTCCCTGTGATAACAGAATACAACACCTTCCACAAAACAGAAATAAAAAATACTTATGTTAATACATAGACACGTCTTCAATTACCTCTTTTGAACATATGGAATTCACCTTCTATTTTATTAAGCTAATCTTTAACACACAGTGGCCTGCTTCTCTATCTCCCTCTTGGCACATAAGCATCCACTTTGATCATACACAAAAAGACTTTGATCATTGGATACTAATCATTAAAATTTTGTGGCTTCAAAACTGTCCCCCTGCAACAGATGTTTCAAGTGTAAAGTGCTCATGATCATTCAAGCTCAGTCGTTCAGGCATGGTTGGAGTGATTACTGAGAAACCAAACTAGTTATTGCTCATCAGAGCAATAACATCAGTCTCCGCGTGACTGCACACTTGCAGACAAGGACTGGTTACACAGAGACAACTCATTAGAAGAACTCATTTACATTCCAGGTCTCAAAGATCCCCAGTTTCAAAATACATGAAAAGCTGAAAGGTGTGTTTCATTGTGTTAACTAATTATTGAAATTCAATTCACAGTGATTTAGTGGTCATTAAAATCAGAATTTGCAAATTCATGGTGATTCATCTCAATCAATCATTACACACTGCTCTTCCTTTCCCTGCCTTTATGAGTTAAAGTATTCTGGCCCTGTATTTATTTGGTATTGGATTGGTACCAAAATTTGCAGTATCGCTCACCACTACTTCTCATGACTCAGAGTCGCTTGGTCAGGATACAGTGTAAAAGTCAGATGAAGGACAATGTGTCAGTTTATAAAGACTAATCAAAGACAACAGAATTTGCTGTTTGATGATAAAATCATTATCATTATCAGTTCATCTAAATAACTGATGGACTGATTCACGTAAACATAGTTATGGAAACTTTCATGCATCTGAAATTGCATCTTAATAAACACTAAATTAGCACTGCCAGTGGTTTGAGATCATTATTACTGCTGAACCTGAAGAATACACCTGATGATGCCAAAGGAGACATGGTCTATATATTCAGTAATTTTCATAAATACACTTTAGCCTCTTTCGAGACATTACTAGATGGAAGTGCGTGTGAGAATAAAAATGTCAGATATAGTTACAAAGTTGAGTGAGAACCATGCATGAAATAATCGTACATGGTTCTCACTTAACTGGATATTATGTGACTTGCCTCATACATGTTTGATTTACAAAGCTCTCTCATTTAAATTAAACATTTTCCCTGTAGAGGATGTGCAAAAGGCTGTAACTATTACACTTTATACTTTGCATTAGCTGAAAAAGTTGTACAGAGAGAGAGGCAGAGGCACAGGCAGGAATGATTCCCCGTGTTGTTCAGTGGTACATTTGTAATCACGGTCTCTCACTGAACGTGCTCCTGTGACTGGCCAGCTTGCCATGGAGTGGGTTGGAGGTACTGTCCTTATCTTGGACAACATCCGCTTCTCCAACAGATGTTAAAAGACCTCAGCTGCCTCCAAAAATAGAAATGACTCTGGCCCTTCCTGTAGAGTGCAGTGGTGTTTTTAACCCTAGAACACTATCGCCGGGTGATTTACACCCGAGCAAATACATTTACATGATTTCTCTCTCCTGCAGCTGTTTGCGTGTCGAGGAGCCTGTGCCTTCACCAGGGAAGTCTCAAATTTCCCAGGAATGGGTGGACCAAAGACCAGCTTTCCAGAGTCATTATTTTGTTTTAGGAGGTTTTTTTTTCATTTTGTTAGACATGGCACAGTTGAAAGTAAAAGAAGACCACTCTAATTTGTCATGTGTTGTCATATTTTGATATATTTGATTACTTTTTATTGGTTGTCCTTAGCCTCTCTGATGTTGCCCTTCAATAATACCTGAACCATTCCCACCTCCTCTAAGGTGAAAGCTTTGTTGTCCTTAGTCACCCACAACTTGTTGTTTGGGTAACAATGGACAGTCCAAGCTGGAACAATGGAGTCGGTGCAAAAGGTTATGTAGTCAGTGATACACCTGGTAAACCCATTGGGGCCCTTACCATGAGTGTCTCCTAGTGTGTCACCTCAAACCAGCCCTGTAGTTCAGCTAAGGCCTCCTCTGACCACCTTCTACTCCTAAGCCTCTTTTCCAGTAGTACCTTATCAGATCGACTTGGCACGGTTCGCCACAGCTTTCAAGGTTATCCATTATGGCATAGCGCTAAAATGTGACATCATCAGACTGCATGCCACCAACTGGCTGGTGATGATGAGTCACGAGAGTGTCTAGTTCATGAAAATCAAAACCGCCATTTTTGAAACCCGGCAATGAGGGAAATGGTTACAAAAACAAAGTTGTGTTCCACGAGACTGACGAACAGCCACAGACCGAGCAGCAGATATAGTCTTGCCTCGACGTCCACCTGTGTTGTAGCGTTCATTTCACATGTTCTGATGCGTAACAAGCAACAAGGAGAACAAACACCTATTAAAACAAACTAACAAGAAGGACTAAGTAAAAGACAAAGAAAAAAGTACGAAAAGTTAAAGTATGGAGGAAAAAGCAGAGCAACTGAAACGGGCTGCATGCCGGTTGACCAATGCGCACAATGAATTTAAACCAAACATTTACAGTGGTGACAACAACTCTGAAGACAACTGTCTAACATTGCATATTCAATTTAAGAAAGGGTCAACTTTGTACCTGACCATCACTATGTGATTTTTTTTAATGCAAAAACAGTCACTGGATGTTGGACTGTTTTAATGCAGACAAAGATCTTTGAGACAAAAACCCCAAAACACTCATCAGGACTTTTGAAATGTAAACCACTGGAGAAATATGACCATTGCAGGAATGTGGCAGGAGGCTGAAACTGCAGTGCATTTGAATGGACTCCATGTGTGTGGGTATAATGTTATACGTATATGTGTAAAATGACCACTAGTCACCCTGTGGGAAGTAAAGACCACATGATAAGAAACGTATTAGTATAACACTAGTGCTCAGGGAGCATTGAATATTGTTTTTATGTCTCATACAGTGTTGTTACGAGAGCAAACAACAGATTACAGAAGGGAATATCAAACAGATATGGCACTACCCTATGCAGAAATTCTAAATATTTGTCAGAGCTGGGTAGCTGGCCACATTTGAACAGCTTTTTCTCATTGCTATGTATGAACAGAAAGAGTGCAAAAACAGCAAAATGACACTGTATGTCTTTACATCCCAATAACTCTACAATGTCCTGTAAAGTGATGACAGATACAAGCAACTACAATAAGACCTTTAAGGGACATTTTGCCCCATTCTGTTCTTAGAGTAGAACTAATGACAAGACTGTCATCCAGCAAGTCTTTGATACTAAAAACAAAAACTGAGAGCAATGAGAGGAAATTGAAGTGAGAGAAAAAAAAAACAAGCTTAAAGTCATACTCAAGACCTAACCGAGTTATGCAAATAGTGTCTGTTGATAGCAAAGTATTTTGAGATGCTTTCTTAAAGTCTGCTGGGAATAGGAACTGAGTGATGTAAACAGCCTTAATGGCAGGAGATGAAAAATGCTCACACTGCTTCAGCTCTCTCACAGTCATTTGTTTACCCATTAAGTAGGAAGAAATCCATCATAAAAGCCACAGTTGTTAACAGTTTGGATGAGTCAGTTGTGCACTCTCTGTAGTAAACTTCCAAAATCGATACATCATGTAAACTGTGCAGCTAAGATTCACTTCACTATGTAATAAAATGATGAAATTTTCAGGCGCAAAAAACACAATGGCCTGTCTATTAAAACATCAATTTAAACAGGCCAACATTTTGGGAAATCTACTTGTTTGTTCAGTCAGAGGTTAGTGGTATGTGGTATGTACCACTGGCAGAAAGAGGGAGTGGCTGACATCCAAAAATCCTACCAGCAGCTGAACAAAGCTGGACTGAAAGACAGCACAAAGGCACTAATCATGACAGCACACAAGCAAGCTCTCAGCACAAGATCCACAGAGGCAGAGATACATGGAATGCCATAACCAAGTGGCCGGCACAGTATACATGAACATGTGTGCTGAGTATGGCCTAGAAGTTCTGAAAAATGGAACACGCCACCTAGAGTGGTTGAAAATGACTGAGCTAAGATCCCGTGGGACTTCCAGATACAAACAGACCAACTGGTGATGGCTAACCAACCGGACATAGTAGTGGTGGAGAAGCAGAGGAAGGCAACCATAGTGTTAGATGTATCCATACCAAGTGATGGCAACATCAGGCTGAAGGAACACAACAAGCTCAAGAAATAGCAAGGGCTCAGAGAAGAACTCAAGAAGATCTGGAGGGTGAAGGCAACAGTGGTCCCAGTGGTAATTGGTGCACTCGGTGCAGTGACCCCAAGCTGGGTGAGTGGGTCTAGCAGATCCCAGGAACAACATCTGAGATCCCCAGGCATGAACCTGACTTATTGCCATCTATGCGATAAGCTCTTGGCTGTATAAGGATCAAACGGCTCTCATCAACAAGCCAGACACCCCATACTCCTGAACCACCTCCCACAGAATACTCCGAGGGAAACGGTCGAAAGACAATTTTTCAAAAGTCCACTGGAATACCTCACTAAGAACAAAAGTGAACTTCAATGCTTCATTCATGGATGCTACCTTCAACATGGGTGCATCCCTCTCATGTGTAAGAGCGGATCTCATTCAAGTCAATGACTCCTACCCTAAAACACAAGTAAGTGGTATGGTCCTAGAGTTAACCTCGCCAATAATGCTCCCTGTGTCCCTGAGGGTGTCACTTGACTCAATATTGGATTCATGAACAAGAACTTTTACCAGCATTTTGCAATAATACCAGATTTGACTTCTCTTTTCATTCTGGATATGGATTGTATGACACGAGCTTCTGTGCCCATTCACATTCACACAAGAACAGTTGAAGACATCCCCTGCCCACTCACAGATGATGAAGAGGACCTTCAAAACAATTACTCACATTCAACTAAAACGGTGATGTAATTGGAAATGATTCACTCAGACTTAATAGCCAAACTGTGTGAATCAAGCCTCTTGGAGAACTACAAGAATGTGTTACTCAATTGCTCAGCAAATTTAGCTCTATTTTTGATGGTTGTCTTGTTCATACTGCTCTCACTGAACATGTCGTAGAGACTGGCGATGCAAAACCTGTGAATCTCCCACCCTATCGCACATCGCCCACTAAGAAAAGTGTGATGAAGAACAGGTGCAACAAATGTTAAAGGACAACATCATAGAACCTTCCACAAGCCCCTGGGCCGCTCCTTTAGTCATTGTAAACAGAGCGGCCGCAGAACCAAGGTTTTGTGTGGACTTTCAAGGGCTCTGCCAAGTGACCTGAAAAGACTCTCATCCATTGCCTCGTGTGTAGATGAGTCTTTGGACTTTCTGGCAAGGGGAAAGTTTGTCTCAACATTGGACTTTACACAAGGCTATTGGTAGGTTGCTTTGGCGGAGAACTCTAAGCCTAAAACTGCCTTCATCTCTAACTGCTGTTTCTTCCAGTTTCGGGTGCTACCCTTTGGGCAATGCACATGCAACTTTTCAGAGACTCATGAACTCAGTGCTTGCTGGCCTTATTTACAAAACATGCACTGTCTACCTGGATGACATTGTCATTGCCTCACCTACCTTTGAACAGCACTTTGTGGATCTTGAGGAAGTGCTGGACAGACTCCAGGCTGCTGGCTTGTCCTTGAAGCTCAAAAAGTACCAATTCTGCCTCGATGAATTCACCTTCCTCATGCACCACATCACTTCAGGTGTCAAACCCAATCAAGATAAAGTAAAGGCGGTTAAGGAGTTCAATACCCCAACCACGATGAAGCATGTCCGCCAGTTCCTCTACCTGACTGGTTATTATTGGTGCTAAATTCAGAATTATGCTGTGGCTTTTGCTAGTCGCTCCCTTAACAAAACTGAACTCCCCTACTGCACTTCAGAAAAGGAACACTTTCGGCCATATGTTCAAGGTGTTCATGTTACTATCTTCACTGACTACAACAGCCTCAGGTGGCTCATCTCTCCTCAAAACTCAACAGGCCGACTCGCCCGCTGGTCACTTTGCCTGCAGGACTTTGATTTGAGTTATGTGCACAAGCCTGGTGCACACAACAAAGTGCAATCCTTTACCCCGACTTGTGACAGGCCGACAGATCTTTTACCAGAAGAAGCCGTCACTTTGGAGATTCTCTGCCACCCGTTACTCTGGCTGATTGTTTACAATTGAGACAGCTGCACTTAGGTGATCATATCACAGGTCCACTCCTCAGAGTAAATGGTAAATGGCCTGTATTTATATAGCGCTTTACTAGTCCCTAAGGACCCCAAAGCGCTTTATACATCCAGTCATCCACCCATTCACGCACACATTCACATACTGGTGATGGCAAGCTACATTGTAGCCACAGCCACCCTGGGGCGCACTGACAGAGGCGAGGCTGCCGAACACTGGCACCCCTCTGGCCACCACCAGCAGGCAACGGGTGAAGTGTCTTGCCCAAGGACACAGCGACCGAGACTGTCCAAGCCGGGGCTCGAACCGGCAACCTTCCGATTACAAGGTGGACTCCCAACTTTTGAGCCACGATCGCCCCAGAGACATTGAAGGGGACTCTCTGAACAGCTCAGACAGTGCCTCCTTGTTACAGTATGTTGTGTATGACTCTCTTTTGTATTACAGAGAGTCCACATGTGCTCTACACCCTTTGAGAGCTGAAACTGTTTGCCCCTACTTCCGTAAGAGTCATCTTGCTAGACTATTGCCACAACCACCCCACAGCAGGACACTTGGGTGTTTCTAAGACATTGGCTTGACTGCGCTTTAGGTTTTTCTTGTCCAAAATGGCTGCTGATGTAAAACGCTATTTGACTTCATGCTCAGTGTGCCAACTCACCAAGCCAAGTCATAAAAAAGCAGCTGGTCTTATGGTTCTCATTGTTCCCTAGAAACCCTGGGAATATGTGGCTGTGGATTTTGTTGGGCCACTGCCCCGCACCCCTGCTGGTAATGCATATTCGATCGTGTTTGTTGACTATTTAACTAAGTGGGTTGAAGCCAGTGCTGTCAAAGAAGTACATCTCAGGTAGCAGATGGTAAATTTGTCACTGACAGTTTTGGTAGGCATGGTACACCCACTTACCTGATTTCTGACAGAGGGTCTCCTTTTGTGAGTGAGCTTTTTGAGCAGGTTGTTTTTGCCTTAGGCTCGGTGCACAGACTCACTACGGCATATCACCCTTCGACAAACGCTACTGAACACGCCAACCGGACTCTGAAGACTGAAATCTGCGCTTTTGTAGGTGCACACGTCATGGGATAAGTTTCTCCCTCCCTCCCTCCCTCAGATTTGCTTTCTTCTGCATACCGCCCCCCCATGACAGTACACGTATGACGCCTTCCATGATGTGTTATGGTCATGAGTTGAACACTTGACCTTATCACTCTGCCTTTTAGGGCAGATGGTGATAAACCGGTTTACTTTAGCCTGAGACTCTTAGAGCCTCCCCACAGGAAGCTCACGACCATACCAGAGTGGCTCTTGACTTTAGCCATGACAGACAAAAACATTACTGTGGCTTGAGACGTCGACACGCCACGTTCCATGTTGGTTACCTTGTTAGAGTTAAGACGCACCCCAGGTCAGATGCCCAGTCTAACTTTACTGCTAAACTTGCAACACTGTTTGAGGGACCATTGTGTGTATCTCAGAGACTCAGTGACATTAACTACGGGCTCACTTGGGTGGACTCCGGTGTGGATGCAGGTGTTTATCATGTTGTGAACATGCAACTGTTTCATACTTGGGACTCTCTAACTTCCAAAGGACATTCTGTTTCCTCTCTTGCTAAGAGAGGGACTGCAAAGGATCTGGACACTGACACTGGAGCCCACCCTGCCCCACCTGCAGACACTGACATTAACTCTGATCTGTTCCCCTTTGATTTACCAGACATTCATTTTTGCCAAAATCATTTTCATACAGTCTTTTGCCATGTGTGTTTGCCAATCTTAGCTGTAATCTCTATGTATAGGGTACTGTTAAGTGTGGTGTATGCTTTTTGTCCCTACAATCTTACAGAAAATATAGAAAACCTCAACAATCAGATGACGAGTGAAACACCACACCCTTTATTGAATTTAAACAATTTCCTTTCAAATTGCATTAATTGCTGTAACTACCTATCCTAAATATGAATGAAATGTGCTGTGTGCCAGTGCTTACCAAAAGGGCCAATGTGACAGGTGTAAAGGTGCTTGGTCCACATAATCTCAAAAAACTCACATGTGTATTAAAAGTATCTCCACTCTGCTATATCCAACTGCCAGTTATGTTCGAGGTACTCCCAGGTGATCTCACACATCTATGTTTTCCACTTTTTTCTTCTCAATGGATACACTTAATCATGACTTTGGCACCAGAGAAGAATTATTCATGGGTTATTGAAATGAGAGTGCTGAGCCATTAATCAGAAAGTGGTAAATGCCACAGATGAGGCTAGTGCCTATTAAAATATATGTCTTTTTAATTTGGTTCTATGGTGCATACAGTGTTCAAACTGCCTTTAATAGTTTTCCATTTGCATTTACACGAATGGATAAGGCCAAAGGCACATGATGGTTATCAAGGTCAGTGATGCAGCTGTTATCTTATGTTTACTGAGTATCAAGCACATTTTGCTTAGACGGGATATTAAATGATCTATGTAAAGAGGCATCAGCACTGTACCTAGTCTGCTGCAAAATCTGACTATGCACTGATTACAGACTCCCCACCACACATCTTTGAGTAAGGTACTGAGCTCCAAATTCCAACCAGTGACAATCTCAGTTCACATAAGGTGAAAGGCAGGGTACACCTGGGGCAGATCCTCCAAGATTGCAGGGCTACAGCATAGTGACTAACAACTCCAGCCACTCTCACACTTACACCTACAGCCAGTGTAGAATCATTGTATGTCTTTAAGCTGTGGCAAGAAACCAATGTATCAGAATTAACTCCCCTAGGCAGAACATGCAAACAAACCAGAAGGGTTAAAACCATTTTAGGGTGACACTGCTAACCATTCCACCACTTTGCTATCTGGTAGTGAAATATTGTTTATACAAATAATAATATTAATAATAATAAAACATAAACAAATATAAATAAATGAAAATTTAAAAAAACATAAAAATTGTAAATAAAGAGGTTTGTGTGTCTTCCATTGCTTCCACTGTCTGATTCTGATTCTAGTAAAACCTCAGTACTAGACTCAAAGGGTTGGGTTTGGATAAGATAATGCATGATTCAAACAAAAAAATGAAATGAAAATGGACACTGCCAGTTAAAATAAATTCTGTTATTAACTAATATCATTAATACTTCATGTAATAGTAGGAGTAATAATAATAATTTGGTCAGTCCAGAAACAATTTAGACTTTAATAAAAATTATAAAGAAAATAAAAGAATGCTTTTTTAAAGAATTTTTTTAAATGTTTGACTATGAGATAAATCTGATAAATAAATATCTGTGTTTGTCTGTTCTTTAATGTCTAGGAACAGGTTTACAAGTATAGCAACATGGTTGTAAATCAGTGCTACAACTAGTGTTTTCTCAGACAGTGGAAGGTAACGGACTTTGAAAATCAAGGATAGATTTAGTCATATATAAATAATGGAAGGAAACCTTGAATTATTTTTTCTTTTTCTTTTTTTTGTAATATGGGTAACAGAATTATTTACAGCGACACACTCAACCAAGTCTAAAACAAATTGGAAAAATACAAAATATACCATTGGTCTATGGAAGGTTTTGGTCTGTCATTAGCATTAGCACAAGATCTTTGTCATGTCACTCACTGTTTTGTCTCTTCCTTCCAGGCTTAATAGGTTTCAGTAACACATATGTTGCAGCACATTACTTGCAGTGCATAATGTTGATGTTAAATAAATTGGTTTGTTTTTTTAAAAATTTTTTAAGAGGTGTGTACCAACAAAATAAATAATAAAAGGAAGCCATTTTAACTTTGACATTTGACATGCAATTTGGTTATGAAAAAGTTGGAACAAGAGAAAAAAGCAATTTTTAGTGGTTCTCAAGAGCCATTTTGTATATTAAATATTATTTTGAAAGGACTTTTTTATAAGGTTTATGTATTATTTGGATTACATCACTACTCTTAATGACGCTACTCCACACAATGGTGTGAAATCAAAACATACTGTTAGAGGTCGTGGCTACTATTAATGTTATAGCTACTACACATTGCCAATCTCACAAAATGTTCTTCATTTAAATGTCATCCTCAATGGTTATGAAGGTGTCAAGCAATGTGTCCCTGGGGCTGCATGGATTTAACAGGGAGCCAATGAAGGGAAGTCAATACAGGAGAGATCTGCTCTCTCTCTCTAGTCCCTGTCAGCACTCTTGCTGCAGGATTTTGGATTATGTCAAAAGAAAATTGTATATAATGTGATCAGCTACATGAAATTTATTCTTTTACTTATCACTAAGCAAATGTCTACGTGACTTTTCACCTAATAACTTGTGTGATGAACTTATTCAGCTACTAACCACTTCCTGTTTTCAGAGAACATTTAGATGTAGAGAAGAGAAACCTCAGCTCTTTTACGAGAACATACAGATGTAGAAAAGGGAAAAACCCGCTGCTCTGAGTGACGTTGTTATCTTTGTATCACACACACACACACACACACACACACACACACACACACACACACACACACACACAGATACACACACACACAGACAATCTTGTATAAATAAAGGACGCAGACAGTCATGAGGCGCAGGTCTTGCGTTTCATGACTGCCCCTCGCGAGTGAAAGATAACTGCAGTGTTTGTGTTTTCTAACTCGGGGGTCTTAGCTGAAGAACTACGGGGTGATTTAAAGAAATCCCCTGTCAGATTAATTGAAGGCTTTTCAGCGAGTTTTTAGGACATCCTGATAATAAAGAATTGCAGTAGTCCAGCCTGGAAGTAATAAATGCATGAACTAGCTTTTCAGCGTCACTCTGAGACAGGATATTTCTAACTTTAGAGATGTTGCACAAATGGAAGAAAGCAGTCTTACATATTTGTTTAATATGTGCGTTGAAGGACATGTCCTGGTCAAAAATGACTCCAAGATTACTCAGTGATAATACAGACCAAGGTAATGCCATCCAGAGTAATTTAGAAGCAGAAAATCAGACACCATCTAGGTCTTTATGTTTTAAGTTTAATTAATTGGAAGCATGTATAATTTAAACAGAATTGGTCCTACCACAGAGCCCTGTTGTACTCCATAGTTAACTTTATCTAGCACTAATAGACCAAATTGGAACCTATTAGACAAATATGATACAAACCACTGCAGCGCAGTACCTTTAATACCTACAGTGTGCTCTGATTGCCGTAATAAAATATTGTGGTCAACAGTATACAATGTTAAACTGAGGTCTAGCAGGACCAGCACAGAGATGAGTCCACTCTACTGAAACCATAAGAAGTTTATTTGTAACCTTCACTAAAGCTGTAAACCTGACTGAAAATCTTCAAACTAAACATTCCCCCACAGAATGTCTGTTAGCTGTTTAACAACTACTTTCAAGACTTTTTGAGATAAAAGGAAGGTTGGAGATTGGCCTGAGACAGATGGGTCAATTTATAGCTTTTTAAGTAACGGTCTAACATTTTTATGTAACTACCACCAGCTTGAATGCCTGCAGTACGTAGCCTATTAATAGAGATAGGGTTGTCATATTTAAGATTGTCTAAATTCACTAGCTGAGACCAGCATTTCAGATAATGGCAGATGTCTTGAACATTAATTAAGGCTGCGGTTGGGGAAGGCCTCAGAGGGGACTGGAAGTGGCTCCCGGGTCAGGCATATCCCCATGTACTACTAATGAGAAGTGAATAAATTGAAAAAGGAAGGGAATGTGGGGTGAATATTCAACTGGTAGGCAGACTTTTAATGACAAGCAGCCAGTGACCTGGATTGGGTGGTCAGGGACTGAAGCGGAGTCAAGCGAATGTGTCGTGAAAAATGGGGGATGTAATGGTAGGAGAAGTGTTCGAGTGAGCAGAACCTGAATCAGGTAGTGACGTGGCTGGACTCTGAAAAGCATGCTCAGTAAAGCATGCTGGGATTTTTCGGCTGGAGGTAATAGCCCAATCGCTCATAAAAACTTAAGGGTGAGTTTATCTTTAATGTCAATTTACTTCATTTGCGTAAGGTAGCAATACCTACTGTGTAGATTTCATAAATGAACAAAGTTGATAGTAAACAGTTTTGGAGGCATTGGGAACTAACTTCCACCATGTTAACCCCCAAAACCCAGCTGAATGTGTGTAGCCAATGCCATCAAGCATAAAAGCTGATCATAGAAGAAGATGATGCCATTTGAGATGGCGAAGAGATATTGCCAGGACTACATTTCAGCTTGGAAAAGTTGTCCAGAATGATCCTGTCAAGAAGGAAGGATTTAGGTGATGCTAGTAAAAGAAAATAAGAAGCAAAGGGAAGCCTTGATGCAGCTGTTGTTTGTATTAGAAAGTAAGAAAATGGATTTGGAGGAGGACATTAAAACAGCTGAGGTTCTCCACGGGCAGAGAGACCTGGAACTGGATAACGCTGAGGGTTAGTGGAGCTGTGCGGCCCTGCTGGGCAGGAATACCCACCTCTGAGAAAGGAGCAGGATTGCAGATAGTGAGACTGACATCAAACATCTGATGTATTTGAAATAATTGCAAATTATGAGGCCTCCTAGGTGCATTACAGGTCTAGCCCTCGCATCTATGCCTTGGGGCAGCCGAATACTCACGAAATACAGTGTGGATTCAGGAGTTTGGGGTTTTGGAAGAGTGATTGGAGTGATTAGAGCCAAGCAGGTGACCCCAGATGTGTTAATATTAGTTATTTTGATCACACAAGCTGAAGCAGGATTGTGCTCCACATTTCTTGCAGGACAACTGCTCTTGTTGAACTGCTGTATGCAAGCAGAAGCTTTTGAAGTGAATGGGATGTGGTTCTGATAGAAGCAGTTGCCGTCGAATCATAGCTCAAGACCAAAAGTGATGATGATGATGATGAAATGATGATCTACTTATATAATGTCTCTATAACGGGAAAATGCAGAAGCAAACTCCAGAGTACTGAGCTCTTTAGCTGGAGTTGGAGCTTAAGCGTGCATGATGATCAGACCCTTGTGGCTGTCAATCATTCTGGGTGGTTTAATCTGATCGAGGGGTGGAAGAATGAGATGAGTCTATAGATTTACAAGCAATGATTGTTTTAGGTCATTATGTACGGTGTGCTGACAGTGGGGACAGTTTTGAAAACGGTATATTTGAATAAGGGATCGAGAAAGAGAACCTAGAATCCTGGTCCCAGAAAATTTTGCTAGTGCACTTTTTGAAGGATGGATAGAGAACAGTGGATGGGATTTTTGAGAATCTACAACCTACCTGAGTTTGTCGCTGCTACTTGGCACAGGTGGAGCTGTGAGGTACACAGTAGCTTTTGCTGTTGGAGGTGCTATCTTAGCTTAGAGGACTATTTTTGACAGATGTTGTTTCTTATTTTGTTCAATCAGTGATGAATAAAAAGTTCTTATAGCTTTACGGAGGTCATCTCTATAGAGCAAAAAACTATTTTTCTATGGTAAATGATGAATTTCCTGAACAAGTAACACCTTTTCTTCTTCAGGTTATAAGTTATGTATTTGTGTGTGTTTTAGAGTTGAAGTTGAGAATTTGAGAATGAAGTGAAGCTCATACACTCATCAATTAAATCCAAAATATAAAATAGCTTTTGTTTTTTGTTTGCTTTTCTTCTATATAACAGGAAGAGATTTGTCTTAACTCTGCTACAGAAGTTGAATTTAACCAGGACATGTCCTTCAGTGCACATGTTAAACAGATATGTAAGACTGCTTTCTTCCATTTGCGCAACATCTCTAAAATTAGAAATATCCTGTCTCAGAGTGACGCTGAAAAACTAGTTCATGCATTTATTACTTCCAGGCTGGACTACTGTAATTCATTATTATCAGGATGTCCTAAAAACTCCCTGAAAAGCCTTCAGCTGATCCAAAATGCTGCAGCAAGAGTCCTGACAGGGACTAGAAAGAGAGAGCAGATTTCTCCTGTTTTGGCTTCCCTTCATTGGCTTCCTGTTAAATCCAGGATTGAATTCAAAATCCTGCTCCTCACATACAAGGTCTTAAATAATCAGGCCCCATCTTATCTTAATGACCTTGTAGTACCATATCACCCTATTAGAGCACTTCGCTCTCACACTGCAGGCCTACTTGTTGTTCGTAGAGTATTTAAAAGTAGAATGGGAGGCAGAGCCTTCAGTTTTCAGGCCCCTCTTCTGTGGAACCAGCTCTTTCTCTTCTTTAGTCATCCTGTCCACTCACTACTATACACCACTCTTTTCAGGGAGCTTTTAGAGTCTAAATCTGTCTGGCAATAGAAAGATAAATAAATAAATAAACATAATTTGCATTGTGTTACAGAGCATGTATTTATAATGTTTCACAAGCCACAAGTTCTGACAGGCCTGGAAGAGGTGTTGATTAGGGTGGTGAGAGTCTTTGATGATTCATTGGGCTGGGAGTGTGTGTCAGTGCTCGTATATCTAATGGAGGGAGGGAAACCTAGCTCCCATGATGCACTCTGCCTCCCTCAGCACTCTCATAAGAGCCTTGTGTTCCTCTACAGTGCAGCTTCAATGCTATATGATAAAGTAGATTCCTTTCAGTGGAACTGCTGAAGAAACACCTGAGAATTGCTGGGGCTTATGTTCATTTTTTTTACAATAAGAATAAATCTGACGAATTAATTATTAATAAGTAGTGTGATTGAGTTTTTGGAAATGAATTAAATCCATGTCTCCTGTACATGTTGCTTAAAGGTCTCAGCAGATGTTATTGCTTATTGCCAGTTGCTCACATTTTTAACCAGTCTTCTTCTGGCTCCATACATTAAAACTTGAACATAGTTAAAAACTTTAATTTGGCCTCCAGGCTTTCAGTCCTGTCTAAAATCCTTCTCAGGTAAATTTACAGTTAACACAATTTTTATCTGATAATTATATTTATATAAGTGAGTTTTCAGTGTGATTTTAGAACTGGGTACAGCAATAAATTATTTCACATGTGCCCTTGACAGGAAACAGCGTTGCACTGCCTGACATATGGATCCATGTGAGGCATTTCATTTAGTGAAGTTGGTGGTGAAAAAAGGTTTGATTAATGCTGGTTGTGGTCCTAAAGCTGTTCGGTAGTTTTACATTATCTTGGAAACAGAAAGACGTTTCACCAGAGCCTGAATAGAAACATGGCGGTTGGTTTCTATAGGCAGATATATGCTGATCATTTGCAAAGCAATGAAAACAGATGTCTTTTTAAAAATGGACCCCAAGGTGAGCATTTATAAAGACAAGAAAATGGGACCCAATTTAGAACCTTGAGACAGTACACAGTCAAGCAGAGACATATATGATGAATACTGTCCTAAAAGGACAAGTTATTACACATTAACCCTTTTTTCCTTGGGAAGTACGGCCACTGTACCGTATTTATACATATGCATGCATGACAGGGAAGAGCGCAACAAAAGGATAGGTGAAGAATATGAAGGTGGGTCTTTTTTGACTGGAAGAAACACTGTGCATCTAAAAAACAATCACTTGATATTCTGTGTTAAGTTGCTGGAATGCTGTTCTAGATCACTCAGGCCCATTTTTACCCCCAGTGTAGGGATAAAAAGGTTGAACATTTGTGCCTGAAACATGACTGGCATAAGCAATTCTACATAATAGTGATAAACCTGTTAACCATGGCCACAATCTGACATTAACATAACACAATTTGACTTGGGCTTGGCTATTTCAATGTAGCCCAGAATGGCACTTACAGGGATTCACACAGTTAGTGAGTTACCACCTTCAAACACCAGCAGAGGCTTTATAAGCACACGTGGGGAGTGAACAATACAAAGTACAGAATAAAACAAATGTTTCTACATATAGAGTAGAACACCATCTACCTGCATGGATCAGTCTGTCAGTGCCTGGGTGTTATTACCATGAGTGGAATTTTTCACCCATGTCTGTGCACACAAAGAACTCCCATTTGTTTTCCAGCAAGCACTGCAAGCACTCCATCACCACAGAGAGACATCTCTCAGTGGACCCAGCCCACATGCTCTTCAACACAGGCAATCTGTTTAGCACCACAAGGCGTGACAGTGTTTGTGTGCAAGTGTGTATGCGCTTGACTACAATGCTTTCACACCTATGTTTGCAAAAGAAAATATGCTTGTAACAGATGGAAGTTGGAGTTTTTCTTGAACTACAGCAGGGACGTTAAAACTAAGTTTACTAAAAACAACAAAAAATTAGTACATCCCACTTTTAGACAAACTAACTTTCTACCATTAACCACTATTGTGAAGTTTATAAACATGATTATTTATTATTGTTTTTCATCTGATAACGACTACAAAATGCTTCTTAAGTTGCTGGCACTTTACAAACTTGTATTGGCTTTTCTAAGTCTTAGTAGGCCTCCAAGATCATTCATTACTATCAAACTGTAAGGAAAAAAGTGTTCTTGCAAATCCTCCTAAAAGTCATTTACCTTATAGGTGACTGTCATTACATAATGACATCACCCATATTAGGAATGTAACAAAGCAGTGACTGTAGTTAGAGAGATGAGATTCTTTTTTTCTTTTCTTTTTTTTTTTTGGAGGGTGGGTGGAGAGTTGTCGAATTTTAAAAGTTATCTGTTATTTATTTGCAGTGTTGGGACTAACGCGTTATTAAGTAACTGTTAGGTGTAGGCTGTGTGCAGGCAGGAATGGTGGACCCATAGTGCAGACGCTCGAAGTCAAAAGGTGAACTCACAACAGCTTTAATGCTGAACTCAAAATAACAAACTTCCAGAGTGCAAAAAAATAAACTCAGGCAAGCAGACAAAACACACAGCAAAATAAACGGTAGATCGCGACAATGACAAACTGAAACACAGGGCTTAAATACATAGAGGGAGCAATCAGGGAATGGGCAACAGGAGGGAAACACAGCTGGGGCAAATCAGGACTAACGAGACAAACCAAACAAGGAGCCAGAAACCAAAAAAGTACAAACACCGGAGCCCGGAAAGCAACACAACAAAACACAGGCCCACGACAGGCGCAGGCGACCAGGAAAAACAGTTCACACAAAGTTCAGGAGGGCCGGCCCGGAGGACGACGGCCTAAGAGTCCAGAAAAAAGTACAGGAAGCCGGCCGGGCGGGAGGCACCACCGGCGACGGAGCAGGTCAGGAGGCCGTCCATGACGGCGAGGACGTCCAGTCATTGGCCTGGAAAGCAGCCGGACAGGAGGTGCAGGGCGGACAGGACGTGCAGGGCGGACAGGACGTGCAGGGCGGACAGGACGTGCAGGGCGGACAGGACGTGCAGGGCGGGCGGGCGAGGACGTGCAATCAGAGGCCTGGAAGGAGGCCGGCACTGTCGAGGCGCAGGCGCGGGAGCCGGAGATGGTGGCGCTGCAGGCGACGCTGATGAAGCGGGAGCTGGACCATGCGACGCTGAAGCCTCGGAGGCTGCAGCCGGCAACGCTGAAGACTCGGAGGCCGCAGCCGGCGAGGACGAAGACTCGGAGGCCGCAGCTGGCGAGGACGAAGCCGCCGCCGCTGGCGGTGTGGATGAAGCTGCAGCCAGCGAGGATGATGAGGCTACAGCTGCCGGCCGGACGGGCTTCTCGGGCCCTCCAGCTGACGAGGCAGAAGACTGGACGGGCTCCTCGGGCCCTCCAGCTGATGAGGCAGGAAGCTGGACGGGGTCCTCGGACCCTCCAGCAGGAACAGAAGGCTGGACGGGTCCCTCGGACTCTCCAGCGGAGACAGGTGGCTGTGGCCGGACGGGCCCCTCGGACTCTCCAGCGGAGACAGGTGGCTGTGGCCGGACGGGCCCCTCGGACTCTCCAGCGGAGACAGGTGGCTGTGGCGGACGGGCCCCTCGGACTCTCCAGCGGAGACAGGTGGCTGTGGCCGGACGGGCCCCTCGGACTCTCCAGCGGAGACAGGTGGCTGTGGCCGGACGGGCCCCTCGGACTCTCCAGCGGAGGCAGGTGGCGGTGGCCGGACGGGCCCCTCGGACCCTCCAGCGGAGGCAGGTGGCGGTGGCCGGACGGGCCCCTCGGACCCTCCAGCGGAGGCAGGTGGCCGGACGGGCCCCTCGGACCCTCCAGCGGAGGCAGGTGGCCGGACGGGCCCCTCGGACCCTCCAGCGGAGACGAACAAGGACTGGCGCGGTTCTCCAGAACCTCCAGCAGAGGCAGAAGGCTGGACGGGCCCCTCGGACCCTCCAGCAGAGGCAGAAGGCTGGACGGGCCCCTCGGACCCTCCAGCAGAGGCAGAAGGCTGGGCGGGCCCCTCGGACCCCCCAGCGGAGGCAAACAAAGGCTGGTGCGGTTCTCCAGAACCCCCAGCGGGAACAGAAGGCTGGACGGGCCCCTCGTACCCTCCAGCAGAGGCAGAAGGCTGGACGGGCCCCTCGGACCCTCCAGCAGAGGCAGAAGGCTGGACGGGCCCCTCGGACCCCCCAGCGGAGGCAAACAAAGGCTGGTGCGGTTCTCCAGAACCCCCAGCGGGAACAACAGATGAAGGCCGGACGGGCCCCTTGGATCCTCCAGCCGGACCAGGTTGCAGAACAGGCGACGGAGGAGAGGAGTGGCGGTGGCGAGGGCGCCGTTTCCTTCTGGAAGAGGGAACCGGTGGAGAAATGGAGACCTCCTCCTCATCCTCCGACCACATAGAGGCCAGGAAAAAGGCAGGCGAACGGACAGGTGAACGAGATCCCCGCTGGCGTGGGGAGGGAGAGGAAGTCCGTGGCAGCGGTGCGGAAACTCGGTCCCGCTGTGGTGACCGCTGCGGAAGCTGCTTTACGGCGAGCTCAGACCGCTGCTGCATTGGCGTGGTGAGAGAGAGGGCGAGCTCACTTGCCCTGACCTGCTCCCTCCATGCAGCGATCGTGCTGCCCAGATTGGCATCCGAAGCAAACTGCTGAAGCCGGGGGCTGGTTTTCACCATTGCTTCCACTGTGCTCAGTCCCACAGACATAGCCCGTAGGCTGTCGGACTGGGATATGCGGTCCAGCAATTTAACCAGCCTTTCCATCTCAGCGTCTGACTCCGAAGTGAAAACGTCTGCGGGGTCCATGTTCTGGTCGTGTCGTTCTGTTAAGATTGGCTGTGTGGCAGGCAGGCAAGGAGGAGTGGTGGACCCAAAATGCAGGACTCAGACTCAAGGGATGAACTCAAAATACTCAGCTTTATTTGCTGGCATGGGAAAACGAGCACACAAAGCAAAGCAAACTAAACTAAACTGGGAAACAACATAAACTCACGGGAAACACACTGAGATCCACACAGCATGAGGGACGACGCGACACTGACTCGAAGAAACACAGGGTTTAAGTACACTGGGAAGTAACGAGGGGAATGAGACACAGAAGGAGGGCACAGCTGGGAGAAATCAGAACTAACGAGACAAGGAAGCAAAACCAGATATATTAACATAAGACATGGACCTTCAAAATAAAACAGGAAACATAACACAGACACAGACTCACAGGCAGGCACTACAACAGACGGAACAGAGACATGGGACCAGGGCAGACACAGACACTGACTGGACACGGGGATATAGCAACTAAGGATACACAGAAACGCGAACTAGACAAGGGGATACAGCTGACAGGGGAGACAGAGCAACTAGAGAAGACAGAGACAAACCATAAGACAGAACTCAAAGAAACCAAAGACTAGAAATTATAAATAATATAATAAACCCAAAAACCCTGGGTCAACGACCCAGGCATCCTAACAGTAACGTGTTACAGTAACTACGTTATTATTGTGGTAACGAGCACGGTAACTAGTTATTATGCCAAAACCAGGGACGCGTTACTCGTTACTGGGATTTAGATAGGCTCGTTATTCGTTACTTCGTGTGGTGGATATCGCGGAGCTTCCACATATTCAGTAACATTAGCAAGTGGTGGAGGCCAGCAGGTGGATGAAGGAAAAGGGAGGCAAGAGGAGAGACCCGAAGCGGCCGCCGGTCCGCGTGTCAGGTGAACTGAACTTCAGGTAAGAAGTTATGACCTGCAGTCTATCTGGGTCAGATATAAACCAAGTTTAGGTGGAGTTTATTTTCGTTATGCTGACATTTTCGTACTGCGTGCTAGCTAGCATGACGGAGTTTCTATACAGCTGTGTGGGTGCTATGTTACTGATGTTGAACTTTATTTTGTTCATACGGTTAATTATTAGAGTTGCCAACCGTCCTGTAAAAAACAGAATCATCTCGTATTCAGAGAAAATATTACGCGTTTCATATTGAAGTGAAAAGGAACACGGTTTGTCCCGGACTTCAGCTACAATGAAAAAGACACAAAGGAGCTGCACAGCTGCCTCTTCCTCTCTACACTCTAAGAAATAAAACGTTGGATTTAATTGACAAAGTTAAGGCAATCTTTTCCACAAAACCTGGTCAATTAAACATAAATCAATATGGTTGTTATCTGCAATTTCAATGGTGATGTATATCAGAAGTGAAATTGTTCTATAAAAGCAACAGCTTTCCTTTCATTGTTACTATTTAACGCTATTAATTAGAATTTAAACACTTTGTTCATTTTATTAACTGTATTGCTTTAGGTTCAATTGACAATATTAATTTGAATTTAATGGCACCAATTAGATTGTGTTTTGGACCTAATTAATTTGATTAATAATGATTTAATGAATAGTTTCATCTATATGCTAAATGTTTAGGTATCAACAAAACAAGTCTAGAAAGGTTCCTGAGTTGTCATCTATACATTGTAATTAGGTGTTTGGACCTTTCAGAGGTCTTCAGCAAAGGTCTAAAACTTAACTACAGACTACAGGTGACAACTCAAGAACCTTTTTGCACTTGCTCACACGTTAACATTTGTAACATTCAAGATCCTTCCACTTCAATAGAAAACTCTTACACCAAAGCTTACATAAAGTGTAAATGCAAAAAGGGTGCTGCATCAACAACTTTATTTACGGTAAGCCTTAACAAATAGTCTATAACGCTATTTGCACCATGACACGCCAACAAGTTAGAAGTCAAGTCTCAACTCCAATATGCTTCTTCATCACCTTGGGAAAGGTTGAGCTAAAACACACACGGTCAATAACAGATAAATACCTCAAGTTAAGTTTTAAAAAATCCCCCACTTAACAGCTTAGAAAAAGTGTTTGGTGAATGAACGAGTAATATAAAGCGCTTTGAGTGCTCAGATAGAGAAGCGCCATATACGAAACAGTCCGTTTTTCATTCATGTTCGATAGTTTTAGAGATAATTCCAGTGTAATGCTAAGAGTGTTCTCATTAGACTTACAGATTACGCTCAATTTTACCATCACCTCCATTAGGTTCTTTTCTTCCAATCAACTGTTTAGCTTTGGTTTCTTGGCAAGAGCATGGGGCATGTATGATGTATATAGTAGATAACTCTGTGACAATGCTTCAAAAGTCAGGTCAAAAACAAGTGGAAATTTGAAAAAGAACTCAACTGACCTCATCCGACCAATCATGTGATGCCAAATGATGCACGCTCAATCAACCAGGTAGGTAAATCCCAAAAGGTTGATTCTGTTCATCTGGACATAGCGTTTTCAGGTTAACCAAACCAAAGCGGATGGCGTTTCTCTCACTGAAAACGCTACATCCAGATGAACAGAATCATGAAATCTTTCTCTCATTTGCCTCAGCCATGCTCTGGCTAGTTTTAGTTGCATGAACGGAAACCTGCAAATATGTAGAGCTATTGTGAGGGAAAGCAAGTTGCCTGTGATGCAAGAAAAAGTACGAAATGGTCTTCAGATAGGAGATTAGGTGGGTGATTTTCACATCCATGTAGATACTAAAACTGACGGCCTCAACACGATATTTGATCTGTTATTAGACTCAGTTGGCTTCTTCGAAAATGTAAAAGAACTCATTCACCACTATTAAATTCTGTTCTTTTGAATTCTTTTGGCGGCAGAGAAAGACTGGACTCAGAGTGGTCAAGCTCAAGAAATGCTATTTATCTCAGTATTTAACTGGTGCCTTAAAGCTTTACTTAAAGCTTTACCGGTCACTCTCGTTGAAATGGTCACGCCCGAGCCCAGCTCTTCGCTCAAACGGTGCAACGAAAGTGGTACTTGACCACTGATTATTAACGACTGTCCTTAGTTGTCGCGGGGATCACCCGGAATCTCCTGTCGCCGCGGGTCTTTACCGTGCGTCCGCAGTAAAGTGGGGAACCAATCCGAACCTTTTGCACCCGTAGGAGTCCAACTCCAGTCCTAAATAATTTAAATAAATTTAGGAGCATCACTGTGGACTGTAACCGCCAGTTTATTTAACTGATGGTCGGGTCCAACCCTTTTAATCAACTTGGGAATGAAATCCCTTAACCAAATATCCTAATCTAATCTCTTTCCTTGGCTGACATAACACAATTGACACACCCATAACACACCAACTTTAAGCACACGTCACATCAGCTTTAATATTCACCCCAGCATTAACAGCAATAAGCTTTCATCAAATATTCCCCAGACTTTACTTTTTATTTATCACAAATTACCCAAAATCACCATGGACATGTCACCCGAAATCTACTTAACAGATTTTATAATTTAGTTTAATTTCACCACTACTGAGCCAATTTAACGGTGGAGATCATCAACTCGGTGAACAGATAATTTAGAATTCATCCAATGTGCACAATTTGCTTTTCTTTGAACAGGCTTGTGCTTACCTTTAAATCTTTTTAGACCGGTCTCCTGTTCGCCTCATATCAGATCCCACCTTAAGCTGAATTTGTCCTCTCAGCCGCAAAAGAATCCGGGTCACTGGCACCAATTATTAAATTCCGTTCTTTTGAATTCTTTTGGTGACAGAGAAAGACTTCCGACTCAGAGTGGTCAAGCTCAAGAAATGATATTTATTTACATTTCCAGTTAATGGAGACCTGCCACACGAACACACACGCTCAGGTCTGAAAGCCTTAGAAGCCAGCATGGTTATACATAGTTCTGCTATATGTCACACACACAGTTTACTTAGTTCTGCTTTTTCTGTCTGGTTTCCTGTGTTTTATTAATATGCCTCTGCAGCGCTACGCTAACTTCCTGTTTTTTAACTTCCCCTTACTGAATTCTCTGTTGCCAAGGCGACCAGTCACCCTCTGACCTAGTTCTTTGTCACAGACTCTATCACAAAGTACAAAAAACAATATAATCAGAAAATTAGCACTAAGAATACATATTTATCTTGTAACACCACTTTCATCATACTCTAGATTTTTCTCTGATATGGGATAGAAACGGAAAAATTACAAGTATTCCCTGAAAACCCTCTGTTTTTATATAAAATGCAAAATCACAATTTAAATGATCTTTAAGTGATGTTATCTCGATTGCACAACAACATGTATGTGTGTGTATTCCTGTCTGAAATATGTGGCACTTTGTTCCAAATATTTCTGATGATTAGTAAAGTCTGCTGTAGGAGAGAACCACAAAGCTTTAGCACTGTGCTTAAAACTATTGGTAATTCTGGCCATTTACATTTTCCCAATAAATTAACAGTCATAACAATCACGGTAACGATCACACTCATGCCTATTTATTTATATATTTAGCTTGTTAGATAGTTATAGGTGCAAAAATGTGTTGACAGGTAGGAAAGGATTAACAGTCATTCGCACTCAACCTGGTCTTAATGAGCGACTCTACAAACAGCACGCCCAGCCCTCACAGAATACCTTTTCTTTTCCAACTATGCAATTATTAACAGCTGATACCTATTTTAAACATTTACTATATCGTGTCTTGAAATTGTGGAATCAAGGTCAATCGTGCATCATCCTAGGACCCCTCAAACTGAATGCAGGAAATAAACCATGGAATATTTATGGGAAACTGTACGAACGACTGAATCCTAATGATGAATACATAAATACTCAATTTCTTAAATGTATTACATAGATGTCTTAGCAGTAGTTTTATTAATAATGTATGGATTGCATAATTTTAACATGCAGTACATTGTTTGCTACAAACAGCCTGTATTTTTTAAAACTCTCCTGCCCTCTGCAAATCTCTGGTAAATCACTGCCATAACAAAAACCAACTTTTACCGAGAGGTAAGAGAGCCCAGGCTATTATTAGCATCACAGCAAATTCTTCTGTCACAAATTAGGTTACCATTCAATCCGCTCTCCAACCCCCCACAAAAGTCCAACGACTCCCAAAACCCGGCTCAAATGTCCTGTCTATCCTATCGCTGTGATTTTGTCACAGCGTGGTAAATGGTATCAAGGATTTTTTGCTTTTTTCATTTTAGTGCTCTTTGTTTAGCTGCTGCACTTCATTTGGATTAAATTGACGCTGTCATCACTCACCTAATCATGAAATAAGAGCCTTCTACAGACCACCACCACCACCACACCTCTGCCTGTCTGTAAAACCTTAGTGGATGCCACTGATGTGTTTTTTCCTTTAATAAACTTAATCACAAAAAATTTATCTGATTTTCAGATTAATGTTAAAATCTCATTTTTTAAAGTATGTAGCCCAGGGTGTTTTACTAAAATTACTGTTGATGCATCTTCAAACTTTGTGACATCATGCAGGCAGAATGTAGCTTAAAATTATGCAGAAGTAATTTCTATTGGATTGAATGATCTGACAAGTCAGAAAATGCCTGTTTAGTTCATTTAGCTCTGCTCAGTCACAGAAATAGTTTTCAGCACAGAGCTGTGTTCATGAAAACTCAGACATCAGAATATCACTCTTTTTTTTAAAATCTTGGAGTAACTGTGAGAGCATGTACTCTGCTCCTTGAAATAAACTGTCAGTTTCAATGGAAAGTCTAATACAATTTAAATTTGTACGGTGACAAGGTTAAAACAAAGCTCCCCTCTCAGCTACACAGACAGGACTGAGCAGCCAATGTCCACAGAACAGCTTTGAAACACCTTCATAAAGACTGGAGAGCATTTATAAAACACCCAAAAAAACTAAGTGACAGTCGGGCCTCTCTTATGCAAAATATAAAGAAATTATGGGTCGCTCAAGACTTTAGGACAATATAAGAAATCTAAAGAATAAATCAAAATTCTAAGAGAAAAAAATGATTCAAACAGAAGAAGCAACAAACAGGTTAAATGAAAAATTTCTGCAATTTCAATTAGATTGAAATGAATAAATGAAGAACTGTTTACTGGAAATAGTTTTTTGTGATCTACAGTGTAAAATTTCTAAATATGTTTATTTATTTATTTTACATCTTTAAAATGTAACATTTTTTATAATTGAATGGGTGAAGAGGTTTACGAACGAAAGCTATCAATGAAATATGAATGAATTTGAAATTCAATTCAGTTTTATTTATATGGCGTCAAATCAAAACAGTGGGTTCAACGTGCTTTTTATTATAAGGCAAACCTGACAATAATACTGAGAAAATCATTTACAGCTAACTGTCCAAGTCTAAGTTTTTTCTTTTGAAGAAAGCGCCATCTCTTGGTTATACTCTGCAATTGAGTGAATGGGGCGTGTTTGTAGTTGAAAGTTAGGGAAGGAGGGGGCACTCGCAGTGGCTGACTGTCAGGTGACAGCTAACAGAAAATACCTTTCCCTCTAAAGTGAAAATGGAGCTTAGTCATTTGTGGCCGTTAGTATTCCCATTTGGATTTTCCATTTCAACCCTCAACTTGAATGCTGAACATTAGCAATAGCAGAGTTCACATCTTCCTAATGATTCTCAGGGAAATGTCACCTGATCAATTTTAAGTTCATCTTTGAGACACGTTCAGTGCAACATGATAAGGTTTTTCTGCCATCAAGGAAAAAACATTTGACAAAGTTTATAATTTTTGAGACGAGGCTTCTGTGCCCTGTTGTTTTGCTCACAGATGTAAATTTGGTCAACTGTCTTTATTCTTTAGCTCAAAAAAACAAACAAACAGTGAATTCTTATAAATAACATGAATTTACCATTTCAAGCTATTTTCTGTATTCTAGTGGAACATGTGTGCTTTTGTTTGACACTGTGTAACCATAGAAACCTTTAAAGGAATCCTAACTAGCTAAGCATTAGAAACTGTGATCTCTATGCCATTACATCAGAAACACATCCTAAAGTTCATAAAGTAACATCCTAAACCTCATTCCAGGCCTACTACAGTCACCTTTTTGATATTATCTCTTTAACCAGGTTTAATTTTCTGAACAAAGATGCTTACAAAAGTGTGACTCACTGTGATCACAATCAGCACCCTTCGTGTGAATTCTCTCTTTCATCATGATGTTTTACAACATTGCTTTTACATACATTGAGCACTTGAAAAGCTTCCATGCACACACGGCCTAGTGATGTACACAGTGAGAGTGCCATTAAAGCAGAGCCTAAATTCTGCCAGAGCTAAACCCACAGCAGCGTATTGTTCTCATGGGAAGTGTAGAATGTGCATCCTGAGCTGGTTATGGTAACTGACAAATATGCATATCTTAGTATGAGGGATTCCTCAAGTGTTGATGAATAGTTACCCGTGTGTTTCTTTTCTGGTGATGCAGGTTACTGCTTGTGTGTCTGAAACCTCATTAAGCATATGCTGTCATCCTCCATCTGGTTAGCTTTCAGCCAGCAGAGCCAAGGAGAGAAGAGAAGCAAGCTGTCCACTTTGACTTCACTTTTGATGTGTTTCTTCATTGTGTTTATACCAATGTTATACATGTCTGTTTTTGTTTGCGTTTCCTTATTACATCTTTGCTGTCCTCATTTTCTACCTCCTACTACACTACCCAGTCTAAAACAGCAGAACTGAATACTCACACTTACTTTACCTCCATAAAAACTGAAATAGCATTATGGGAGCTTCACATTACGATTATGACTGGTTTACGACTCTACTTACAATGTTTCCATTGCCCACCCCTAAGGTACACAATAAAAAGCAGGCAATTCTTTCATATAACAGCCACTTTAGAATTCAATTTCCTTTATCAAATATAGCTTGGTGTTATTGTTTTGCATTCTGTGATTTGTCTTCTACTTTCTGTGATCGCTTGTACAGGTAAACACATGATGCTAAGAATTCTGTTATGAAAATGAAATGAGGTAAAAATCTATATATTCAGAAAAAGACTTTTCAGCATTACAGATTCTGTGGAGAAACTCCTCTGTGGACAAAGAAAACTCGATGCACTTCAGCAGGGAGTGCAGAGAGAGTGAGGTGGGAGGAGGTGAACAGGTGGATGGAGACAAAGAGATGCAGTGTTCTTTCCTTCTGTTTGAACAGGATGTAAATAGACGTAGTCAGTGGCTGGGATCAGAATTTTCAATGAGAGTTGACCTCCAGAGGCTACTGCCTCAGGGATTCTGAGCTCTGTCAACCTTTGGGCCACTTCTGGGCTCTGCTAGCTGCCCCCATGCCCCTCCAAACTTTTTAATGAGGCAGTTAGCCATGCAGTGGTGGCCTTTCAGTGGTGTTCACTGACCGAGTGCTCTGATGAAAGGAAATATTGATAAAGACGTCGGGATACAATGTTATACCTAACAGGAGCCAGGAACTTATGTGTGTGACTGTGAGTGTATGCAGTCTTAATTATTTCCCTTTCAGTCTGTCAGGTCCTGTATGAGCCCAACCACATGAATAAATGGGATCATTGCAGAGAGGCCACCAACAGAACCAGGGAGCCTAAAGCCCACTAGTTCTTACCCAAAAGAACCCTTTAGGAAAATTAGCACAGATGTCAGGCTGTGTGTATCCATACACTATGAAGGCACATTTACAGCAGTCTGAAGTACCTGGGAACATGTGCGTGCACCATAAAATTCAATTACTTTGTTCACAACAAACAATCATATAAAGTTAAAAGAATAAATGGGTCAATAACCACCATGAGCTTCTCTTTTTTTTTAGCTGAGGCTACACCAAAATACAACTGGGGGATGCACATTGATCCCAGGAAGAAGCTTGTTATCCCAGAAGATTTGGCAGTGACCACACTCCAGCCAGACGTGATCTTTTTAACTAGGTGTACAAAACCATCAGTAGTTGAGCTCAGTTTGCATGAACTGAGGAAGGCCAAGTACTGTGATCTGGTTGATGAAGTGACTTCCAAAGGCAGTTGCCGTAGTTTTCCAGCAACAATGGACTATTTCCATCAAAAGGTTGACTTGGAGACCAAAGAACTGACGAAGCCATTAGGGATTGTCACAGCAACCAAGGTCAGCTCAGATGAATAGCTAGTCAGCTCACACAGGTGGAAGCCTTCCACAGGGGAAGGCTAACCACTACCCTAGATTTTCCTATAAAGCCACAGTGATCAGGAGGATTTCTGTAGTTGTTTCAGCAGTTTCTGCTTGTAGCAAAATGGCACCTCATGGTTAACCTGTTACACTTCTGTATCTGGCTCAAGAAGAGTGAGGGTGTGTTGAACTGGAGTGAAATTCAAAGCAAGGAAAGGAAAATATAAACCTTTCTTTCCTTTGGTCTTTGTTGGGAATTTAAGGCCTCAGTAGGCATATTGCGAGTGCAGTATGTTATGCTTCCTGGTGACATGGCTTCATAACTGTTCAGCCTGACTGAGACAACACACTGAGCGGTAAGAGGAATGGTGGAGGTTTCACAGTAATTGTGAATAAAATGTTACTTTGAAGAAACTTTCCTGCTCTCCAGACATCGAACTTTTAGCCGTGACTTCCAGATTATTTACCAGAAGAAAACACTCCTCTACCATACAGATTGTCATAGCATATGACACCATAGCCAGGACTGTCACTGACCAAAAATGACGTACAATTTCTTACGTGACCATCACCGAAATCAACCAGTTGATCTACACTGTGGCAGCAGAGTGATCACTGAACAAGATAAACAGCTACAAGGAGCAGCACCCTCCATGTAGAAAGAGATTTGAGGCCAAGATCAAAGTAGCACATAGGGAAGTCCAACTATTGGAACCTCAGAAAGGAATGATTAAAAAAGGGATACCCAAGAAGTACAGCAAGCCGTGGAAACTGCCAAGCAAAGACTCACAGCTTTGGGCAGCTGCTTGAAGAGGTATAGCAGAGAGATAGATACAAGGAGAATAAACCAGATGTTCTCCACTCAATCAGCCCCACCAATCCTGGAGATGGAGCAATACTGACCCACAATGCTGAGTGTGTAGTGCATCTAAGAGCTGAGCAAGAACCTGGTCAAAAATAAGAGTTACATCAGTAAGGGGGGTTAAGGTGCCTGGGCAGGGAACTGCATTGTATGTGTCAGACAGTTCAAAGATGGTCGTTCTAAGTGAACACAGACAACCTCTGTCACTCCTCTTTCAAACGGTCTGTTTTCTCTGTCCAAAATGTGAACATCAGCCTCTTTGAAAGAGTGACATTTGTCCTTCAGATGCAGATGTACAGCTGAGACATGTCCTGTCGAAATGGCTCTCCTTGTCCTTGCGATAAACCCATTTTTGTCTAGGGGTGTGGATGCCAAGTTTGGAGGAAATGCATAAACACTTGTTTTAAGAGATCCCTTTTTTGTGGATCTTTGGAAGCCCATATATACAGAGCACAGCATCCCCTGGTTTTTTCCTTTTCAAGTTTTTTACTGTTAGCTGCTAGTGGGGTCTCGCCTTAAGGTTTCATAGGTATTGTTATCACTGAGGGGTGTAGTAATCAATAATCAGCTGAATTTAGAACAACAGTGCACGTCCCCTTCTCATCTGGTGTTATGGTGATGTTTTGGTGTTTGCTCACGGCTGTGACAGCATTCTTTACTTGTATTGGGAGGTTGGACAGAGGAATTCTTGCACTGGAGAAGGTAGCTGAGACCTTCATCCTGATTTGCTCTGCTCCAGATTGTTTTAATTTATTAATCCTTATCGCTGCTTCTGTGGCTGTGATAAGATCCACTATGGGCAGATGTTGTAGAGATATTGCAAAATCGAGTCCTTTGGCTAATGCATTCTTTTCAGGTTCAATGAGATTCCTATCTAATAGGTTTTTCACCCAGTTATCCCGAATGTCTTTGGTTGTGGTGTCTTCCTGTTCTTATTCGAATCGTTTGTCTGCACAGAAACCACCTCCACTTTAACCTAAAATGGAGACAAACCAGTCTTGTTCCCAAGAGTTTGTACCTTCGATCCACAGTTTCTTCAGGAAACACTATTGTCCCCTGTTGTAGAAGATGTACATACATTCAGAAAATCCCAAGTATGACATCTGAGATCCTTGTCCAGAGGAGCAGTCCCAGGAACAGCAAAGATACTGTGCAGGACCTTCAAACTCTCAGGTCTCTGGTAGAGGACCTGGGAGCTTGAAGAGAGAGTTAAAAATTCCAAACGTAATTTTTTTTTTAAAGATTTTTACAAAATCTTACAGTTGGGATAACACGAGAAGACTTCTCTTGTCAGAGAAATATTATTAAAATAGGAATATAAGATAGAAATGGATGTGTGATATTGTTCATTGTGAAATATACTACATGCACTGCAACGTGTAAAAAAAAATCATTAAAATTTCAAGTGTAAAAAGTAATACTCGAGAACACTTAAATTTCAAGTCATTCACAGTTACAGTGCTGGATGTGCAATAGTAAATGGACTGATTCTTAAATAGTGCTTTTCTACTCTCCTGGAGCACTCGAAGCGCTTTATGTATGACAGAGTTAATCAGCATGAGACAAGCACATGAAGGCGTGATTTTGTTTGAAAATCCTGCCCTCTATTGGCCTTCTCCCTTCCTTCATTCCTACCATTAATCAGAGTGTTCTCTCTATTTTTATCTATTTCAAGATTCAACACCACCGTCTACTACTTCACAATACTAAGACCTGCTTCACGAGGGAACCTCACACAGCCATCAGTCCTGATGGGCTTTTACAGCTCCAATTTATTTGTACCGCCTCAGTCAGTTACTCTCCCACTCCCCCCAAAGCTGTCATTTCTCTCAGTGTGTGTGTGTGTGTGTGTGTATAATAAGTACACATACTGTCATACTGCTGCAGATATTCCATTTCAAATAAACAAAACAACATTAGATATTTAGTTTAGACAGAAATCAGCTCCATAATTATTGCTACACACGACCAGAAACAGAGAGGTGCAGTTGACACACAAAAAAAATAATGACAAAAGAAAACCAGCAGGGCAAGGAACAGGAATTGATCCAATGTGAGTTCCTGGGGCCACTTAATGACCTTGGAGAGGTTTCGTCACAGCAGAAGTAGAGGCATCATGCTCCTGGAAGGAGGGTTATATTACTGCCTGCTTAGTAAACTCTGACTAATAAACCGAAGAACCATTCACAAAATGGTGAATAAATCACTTGCTACACTGGACAGCATCTGTCTCCTGCACTTCTTTGGCTGCTTAAGTCAAGTCCTACCACAGTGTGCTGTGGAAAAGAGGAAATTGCTTTATTGCTACAATATATTAGATAGCATATTAATCAGCATTAATATTATCTCATATAGCTTTAAGCTGGCTAGGTGACAGTTAATACACGGACACCATAGTAATCATTTAACACACTGACACCATATTAATCCTTATTACAGGTGCAGCATAATCACTTTCAGTATTATTATGTCTTTATACACACATTGCAGTCCTGTGCTCATAAGGAGTTGAAGCTTTCCCAGGTAATTAAAGGTCTCAAGCTTCATTCAGCGTGACTGTCTGGGTGACACATTGGTTAAGAAGCCGGGAGCTTAAGAAAGATTGCACACATGCTTACAAAACACATATATATATCACATATAACCTAGAACCAGATTTAAGCACAGGCCTTAAGGTATTGAGCAAACATGTTGCACTGGAGCTTTCTTGACAACAGGTGACGCGTGGAGAGGACCAGCCCCTGGAGACTGCAGAGGCCCGACTCCATTGCCTTTTTTGGAAGAAGATGCCAAAAAGAGGAACCTCTATGTTGCATTTTATGCTTAAAATACATGAATGTTCTGTACATGCAAATTATGTGCTTGTAAACGCTAGAAGGGGCGTCATAATACCCTGATGCTATAAAAGCAGTCTGAAGTATAATTTTGGCGAAGACCCTTGCTGACGTGTGCAGTGACTGTCTTCCCGCGCGAGTACTTCAATAAAAGATCGCTTTGACCCAAATCTTCTGGACTGTCTTGCCTTTCTATTCTCCACCAATTCTGAACCCTTAACAATTGGTGCATTGGCCGCGGTTGGTTCAGGAGAAGAAGTGTTGGCATTGTGGACGTCCAAGAGGGTCACACAGACAGGATCCGGTGATCGAACTGAGTGGACAAACGGGCAGCCCATCAAAAAAGGTAGGCACTACCTGTTGAATTATTCCGAAGTGTGCCGAATTGGATGTTGAAATTGATGTCTACTCATTAGATTACTGGTGACTGTTTGTGTTGTTATGATCTCATATGTTGCAGTTTACATACAAAAGGAATAGGTAAAGGTACCGGAAATAGGAAAAGGACAAGTGAAAGTAGTTGGACTACTGAATTTAGGAGTATAGGTCATTTGAAATCTGTATATGGTCATGCAGTTATAATTGAATATAAAGCTGGGCTTGGACATCAATATAGTAGGTTTTGTGGTTTGACACGATGTCTTCAAAACACGATTAAATTCCTGTAGGACGGAACTGTGGAATGTTCTAGGAAGTGCATCGCTCAGAGGTAACGCTTGCCGGAGTCGGGGACGCTTAGACTCCGTCCTCTATGAGGGATAGTCAGTTGGTCACTGTGGAGCTTGGGGCACTCCAGAATAACTAGTGGTTGGACCACTTTGCCGTTTGGTACGGTTTATGCACTTTTTTGGTCAGTAGAAACCGGGTTTCGGGCATCTAACTTTTAACTTTAAACTTCAGGGAAGCCTGGGATGTGGACTGTCCCCAAAACAGGGCTTTTCGGGTTGAGTTGGGGGATGCTTTTAAATTGTGTAGGGTTTTAGATATTTGACCACGGCCCGGGGCCGAGACTGGTTAAAATTGATTACAAAAAACTCGGGGAGTTTATCGGTCGGACTGTTATGGTAAATTGTTTCTAAATTTGGTAGGTTGTTCGCTTTCAGGCCTTGTATATATAATTTTCTTTGTGAGACGTCTTTCGGATATAATGTGACATTTTGTATGTGCTGTGTATGGCTCTGGGTGAGACGAAATAAGGAAGTTTTATTTCAGAGTGTGTCTGTGTCTATGTAAATGATATGCCTGTGACTTATTTAGACTGACATTTCCTGTTTACTAATGAGTGGTTAATGACTGACTGCAGAGCCTGAGATAAGGGAGACTTGCCTTGGTGTTTTCAGGGAAGGTTTGCTTTTATTTTTACTTTGTTGGCATTATGATTGTTAAATATGGTGAATAACCTATGATGTGTTTTGCTTTACACGTCCCAGAAAGACATAACACTTGCTGAAACTCATATGACTTGCGTTTTTTGATTGTTTACACTGACACTCTTTTAATATTGTATAACAAGCTTCTGCACATACACATGTCGGATTCACGGTATTGTTTACTTCAATATACACGGGCAGGGGATCTTTATGTCGTAACCTGTCGATGTCGCGTTGTGGTTTCAGGTATTCCCTATGGCTTTTCAGTAACTACAGTAATAGGGCCATCAGAAGACACATTAGTGGATTTTGCATGTAGTAGTGTTGTTATCTTTCGGGCCTTGACATTATACTGTAGACAGCATAGAAGTTTAAACCCCACGGACGCCGAACAGGACTTTTCGGCCTTTTGTGGAATTGCTTTCAGGGACTTTGATATTCTGTTTGACTGGAGAGGATAATTGGCTGTCTCATTTTGCCCGCATGTTCGATAACGGCTCTTGTGTGGTTGAGTATACCGGGACAGGAGACGTTGCCAACGTCACTTGTCGTTGTCACGCTGAGTTTTCTAATATTGATTATGGCTTCAGAGTAACTGCGGTGGTAAGGCGTTCACAGAGAGTGTTATTAGACTTCACCGCTCGTAGCCTCATTATATTTCGGGTGCTGGACTTATACTGTCATCCCGAGAGAGGTCCCACTTCCACTGAGGCTGAACGGGACTTTCCCGTATTTTGTGCTTCTGCCTTTCGGGGCTTTGATATTGATTTTCAGTGGACCGGATAGATTGCATTGTATTTCGGCTTGATTTTGCTCGCGACGATATTGTCTTGTACATACACTCATGTGCAACGACTTGTAGATTTGATGGATGAAAGACAATATACAGTTTTGGGGGAAGGGCGCAGGGATGTCACCGGCTTTACTTTCAGCCTTGTGTTGACTCCAGTAACCGACGGTCAAACATGGTGGGTGGAAACAGAGGTGCGTGTTTGCTGTGAGGCAGGGCTCATTGAGCGTGACTACAGTATAACTGTGAACTTGACTGAAACAGAATTCCCCCTGTTATTAGATGAGTGTTTGCGCTTGGTAACCACACTACGTGACATTGTGGAAGAGCATAGCGAGGAGGCCGCAGACCTGTAGACTGATAAACATTTTCTCTCTTATACGCTTGTGTGACATTTCCCATTTCCTGTTCTGCACTTTAGTGTAGTTGCCTTTTATGTGCCACATAGCTCTTGTGTGCATACATAAATTTGATTCTGTGTTTTAACTGATACTATCTTATTGCATAAAGCGCACACATTAACGCAGTGACATGCTGACTTTTGGGCACTGCAGAATAAAAATTACTCCCCTGGGAGAGGGCCAGTTCAGAGCCAGTCGTGTGTTTCGTGGAGAAAGGGCGGACGCACCGGATGACCCGGTTGAAATTGAATTCGCCACCACTATCACAGAATCACAAATAGCATGGTGGTTGACCACGAGCTTTGCATTGTTCAGTACAATGGTAGACCTGTGCGAGGAGGTCGACACTGTACAATGGGCCTCTCCGGATGAGGGGAGTGGAGAAGACATTTAGGAATGTTCATGTTGGGTTACAATAACTATGCATTTGGGGTTACTTTATACATGTTTGTTTTATTGCTTTACACAGTTCAGTTTGGCTGTTAGACGGGGGTGGATTATTAGATGACATTTGCTGAAGAAATGCTTGGTCCCTGGAGGGCTAGGGTGTGGTTCCTGTTTGCTCACTACAGCGTGACAGGCAGCAGCTCTGTTTCCTGACAGGCACACCAGGGTCCCTTGAGGGATGTCAAGGTTTTGTACATACTGTTAAACATGTAACCACAGGCAAGAAACTAGAATAAAAGTTATTAACTGTATTGGTGGGGATTATTATTTCTAGGTTTATGTTGTCGACGGGATCTGGGTTGTTGCTCAGGGGTCGACTGAGCAGATAATATTGTGTGGGGAGTCCTGAGTTCACTGTTGTCTGTGTCACCAAGCAGAATTTAAAAAAAAAAAGGAAGTGACTGTTAGAGCGGAGAGACGAGCTCTGAGGCGGAAAAGGGAAGTGCCGGAGGGTGACTGGCAGGGAGGAGCCGACAGCAGCCATTTTGAAGAGGTACGTGCTGTCTTGCAGGAGAACACAAAATGGCGGACAGCTCGGCCAACGGACAGAGACGTTACAAAACATTGGAGGATCAGGTAGAGGAGCTGAAAAAGGCCATAAGGATGGCCTGCACAGGTACGTCTAAAGCAGCCGAAAAGGAGTGCCGAGCCATGGAAGCAGAGGTAAGCAAAATTTTTGAATTACAACACAAAGGGACAGATGAAAGGACAGCTCTGGAGGTTGTGCTTAGAACAGAGGGAGAGAGATGTGAGAAGAAACTAAAAAACTTACAGGATGAATCAGGAGGCCGCTCAGTCAACCGGAAAACAAAAAAGGAAATGACTGCTTTGAAGGCAATGCATGGCAACTGCTGCAAGTGGATGATGATGTGCAATGCAGTGTCGTCCTGGATGAAAGACAAAGTGGAACAGCCTGAGCCAGCAAAGGAAGAGGACACGGTGAGTATAATGAAATTACTGCAGAAATTACAGGAAGACAATGAAAAGCTGGAGGACAAAATGGCAAAACTCACGTTGAAGGGAGAAGAAGTAAACAACCCTCGAACACCAGCAATATACCCGTGGATCCCACAACTTCCCAGCGCCCCGCCACAGCTTGGTGGAGCGGAGACTCCTCCCCCTTATGTGATGCCAGTGATGTCCTTAGACGGAGGACAGGTGCATGGCCCTGATGGACAGACAGGCATTGTGATAGGAGGACTCGTAAATGTCGAGTACCCAGGCACGACCAGGCCAACCCAACATGGAGAAATGACGGCGGTGGGACCACAGAACAGGGAGAATGCAGGGACGCAGACGGCCTGTGCCACAGGTCCCGGTTTGACATCGTGTAGCCGGGCCTGGACGACGCGAGACTCATTAGGAGAAGCGGAAGGGACGGGGGTGCCTCACACCGAAGCCTCACCTGCTGTCCTAACGGAAGAGGTGCCCTCACAAGATGAGGAAGACAAGAGGTCAGAATTGGTCGAGCCGCCGAACCAGGAAAGACAGAGACACCACCAAGCAAGCAAGCAGAGCACAAAGAAGCAGGATAGGTGGGACGGGCAAGTTCATGGGCGAATGCACGAGGACCGAGACGCTCTACTGGCAGTTGTAGAAACGCTGACCGAGGTAAAGCAGAAAGCCCTGAAGGAACTTATGGAAGAGGAACTAAAGGACCGGAAGACTTCATCCACAGGGCATAAGCCCCTGACGAAAGTTGTGGAGGAGGACATGACAGAGTGCAAGACGTCATCGGAAGAGGACATGGATGAAGAAGAGGAGGAAATTGAAGGAAGAGATGCCTGTGACCCGGACAAAAACCTGGACTTGCGCAGTAGAACGGTGTACAGACGTCCAACTACTAAACTGAGGTCCACTGCCAGAGTGAAACGCAAATCAGTGTTTGACGTCGTAAAAGGCTCGGGGAAGACCAGAAGGAGCAGGGCTGTGAACGTTGAGGATGAAGGCATGAGACCACGCTGGGGTTTGCCGCTGATAGTGGGCCCCAAACATGAACCGATCTACCGAGCATATAAGGTAAGGGATCTGGAAGCGTTGGCCAGACAACTGCCACCCGTCACAGAAGGAGGAGCGAGATGGCTGAGGAAGCTGGATGCATTAACAGAAGGAGAGGAAATCGCCATCGGTGACTTCTGCGCCCTAGCTGGGAGGGCGATGATTGGGTGTGGCCTGGCGGACGTGGAAGAAATCGCAGGAACAACCAGCTACGCCAACAACATGCCTTATCGCGAGGTGCGAAACGCCCTAGCGAACGCAGTGCGTGAGAAGTACCCGACCCCAAATACTGGAGCCATTCCTAAAATAATTTGGGATCCACAACACACACCCCTAGAGTTTCTAGCAAGAGCAAAAGAGCAGTGGCTGTCAGAGACAGGGATACATCCTGGCCAAGAAGGGGAATCACGAGCTTGGTTTAGAGCTGCGGTGCTTGCAGGGCTGCCTAAGCAGGTGAGAACTGATTTAGAGAAAAATCCGGACTTTGCGGTCGCAGACTCCACCCAGTGGGAGCGGCATTTAATCCACCGGCTGACGCTGGAACGGGATGAGGTGAACAAACAGAAGAAGGAGTTGGAAGAAGCGCAGGCGTGGCTGGTGAAGTTGCAGCTGGCGGAAGCAAAAGACAAAGCAAGTGAGAAAAAGAAAGAAAGTAAGGAAGCCACAAAGAAAATGATGGTGGCAAAGCCGCAGCCTGATCCCGTGCCTGAGTGGCCAGATCTGGATCCCAACCTGTATCCTGATGACCGTTGGCCCGTCAATGCACCAAGGCAGAGACAACCCGCGGGAAATTGGGGGGCGGCTGGACCATACAGAGGGCGTGGTGGTTACGCCGGGAGAGGACAACGGGCTCGTGGTACGGGGAATCCCAGCTACACGTCTTGGAATGCTTGTTACAGATGTGGAGCTGAAGGACCCCGGACCAAGCCAGAACAGCCAACAGCGAGGCTACCAAACCCAGGCACGTGGAGCTCCCAGAGGAAGAGGTGCATACAGAGGTGGACACCAAGCCCCTAACCCAGGTGCAGCGCCAGTTGCCCAGTATCCAGTGGCAGACTGGGGCTGGGAGGGAGAGCAATATTGACGGGGCCCTGAGAAACCGGACGGTGTGGGAACGGCAGATCCCATGCTGTCGATGACTGTGGAAGGAACACCACTGACCTTCCTGGTGGACACTGGAGCGACCTACTCAACGCTTATATCCACACCAAACAGTGCAACACTCTCAGACCACACTGTGAGCGTGGTTGGTTTCTCTGGGGTTCCCATGACTCTGCCACTAACTGATCCAGCACTGACCAAGCTGGGAAAACAGACTTTGAAGCACAGATATGTAGTGTCACCACAAGTACCTGTAAATCTCATGGGCAGGGACCTGCTCGTGAAACTGGGGGCTACTATAATGTGTTCTGCAGATGGACTTACAGTTGCTCTTCCAGGAGGCAGACAGTTCCCGTGCCTGGGGACACATTCAAAGACTCAATATTTGATCCAAGACTCTGAACAAGCTACCGCCGACATTTACTGGGGAAGGCTGGTGGAAGACGGCATTCTCAGACAATATGAGCTGTGGAGACCCTGGATAATGAGCCTGGCCGTCTACACCCCGCCGCGTGATCCGTACCACGTCACTCTGTTTTATGATAGGGACGACGACGACACGTACCGGGAAAGCTTTCAATCTGACCTTGAAGGTCAAATTTGGAACGTACGTAGCCACAATATCTATGTTGACCAGGAAGGTGTAGCAGCGGCTGTGAAATTGACGGACGAACAACTGCCTTGGTACGAGATGGGATCAGATTCAGCTCCTCATGTCACATTGGCGGTCCACATAGGTCATCAGGCTAGAGAAATGGGACCGATGGTCAAGCGGGCCTTGGAAAACGGCTGGTGGCAAAGCACTCAGATTCCGAATGTATGGTATGCGCCGAAGTGCAAAACGTACCGAATCACCTGTCTGTCTAATGATGCAGTGGTTCTGGAACACCAGGAAATCTCAAGAACACATGGCAGGGAAAGAACTGACCACCCTGATGCAGTCGCTGCGCTTTCACAACTACCTGACACTCTGTGGTCGACGGGGCCTACTGACGTGGGCCTCGCCACCTGTTCACCTGTCCTGTTTCAGCTGAAGTCTGAGGCGCCAATTAATAGACCACAGTACAGACACAAACCAGAAGCTGAGGAGGGAATTGCAGAAACCATTGAAGGGCTGTTGAAAGTAGGTGTGCTTGAGCCTTCACAGGCATTTTGGAACACGCCTATCTTGCCGGTGGAGAAGCACGGGACAGGAAAGTACAGGATGGCACATGACCTGAGGGCCATTAACGCCATACTGCGCACTGACACTGTGCCTGTGCCAAACCCATACACGGCTTTAACCGCCATCTCATGGGACCAAAAGTGGTTTACATGCATTGATCTTGCTAATGCTTTCTTTTGTCTCCCCTTACATGAGTCACTGAGGGACATTTTTTCATTCACATACAGAGGCCAGAAATACAGATACACACGCCTGCCACAAGGCTTTGCACTGTCCCCAGGCATTTTCAATCAGGTGCTGAAAGATGCATTGTCACCATGCCACCTGCCTGAAGGTTGTACATTAATTCAGTATGTTGATGACCTTCTCATTGCAGCCCCCTCAGCATCAGCCTGTACGGCAGCCTCGCTCGTGGTTCTGAACCGATTGGCAGAATGTGGGTTCAAAGTAAGTAAAGAAAAACTGCAGTTGGTCCGACCGGAAGTAACATTTCTGGGCCGAGTCATCGCACACAGGTCAGTGGGTTTGATGAACACACACAGAGACCAGATTCTGACACACCCAAAACCACGAACTGTAAAGGAGCTCCTTTCCTTTCTGGGCCTGACAGGTTACAGCCGACAGTTCATTCCTAACTATGCAGGCAAAACGGCCCCTTTAAGGGACCTGATAAAAAAGGTGGGCGTTCGAAACCTTAAGGCTGAATTGCCCTGGACGCCAGCCACAGAGACTGCGTTCATTTCACTGAAACAAGATCTGTCAAGGGCCACAGACCTGGCCACGCCCAACTATGACGAACCATTTTACCTTGATGTTTCTGAAACAAATGGGGTTGTAAATGGGGTGTTGTTTCAGAAAAAAGGAGGAGGTAGAGATGTGCTTATGTATGTTAGCATAAGATTAAACCCAACAGAGGCCAGGCATCCCACATGCACACAACACGCAGCTGGGGTAGCAAAAATCATCCAGAAAACAGCACATGTAGTGAGAGAACATCCACTTAAAGTGCTCACCACACATAGTGTAGTAGCATACGTGAACTCACAAGCCTTCACCATGACACCACTGACACAACAGAGGTTGAGCAAAGTCCTAGACGCTCCAAATCTGACGTTTACACATGAGGGAATAAACATGGCAGACTTGATGGGGTCAGGGGAACCACACGACTGCGCTAAAAGAGCTGAAGCTGAAGAGAAAGTTAGAGAAGATCTGAAAGCGGAGCCCATCCCCGGAGCTGAAGACTGGTTTACAGATGGCTGTTGTCACCGTGATGAAGAAGGACTGAAAGCAGGCTATGCTGTGGTTTGCAGAAGAGGACAACACTATGAAGTGAAAGAAGCTGGAAGAATCGAGGGCCAACAGTCAGCACAGAGAGCTGAAGTAATAGCTCTGACTCGAGCCCTCAGACTGGCCAAGGACATGAAGGTGAACATTTACACTGATTCAGCTTATGCGTTTGGAGCAGCTCACGTGGAACTTGCTCAATGGAAGAGAGCAGGTTTCAGAACAGCAACTAATGCCCCAATATGCCATAAGAAGGAAATGGAAGAACTGGAAGAAGCTCTGAATGACCCAGGCGAGGTAAGTATCATAAAATGCAAAGGACACTCTCAAGAAAACACAATGGTGGCCAAAGGGAACCAGAAAGCAGATGAAGCCGCAAAAGAAGCTGCAGGCTACAAAGGACGAAGGCAAATGGTGGAGGTCACTGCGGAGGAGGAACCAAACATTGATGTGTTAGAGGAAGCCAGACAGGCTCAGGAAGAAGCCACCCAGGAGGAAAAGGAGGTGTGGGAGAACCGAGGAGCCCGGAAAGAAAGAGGTCTGTGGCGAGGACCCCACGGGCGACCGGTTCTGACAGCTAAGCTGGCTGAAAAGAAAGTAAGCGAGGCGCACGGACTTGGCCACGTAGGAGTGACACAGATGGAGAGAAACTTGTGTCATTGGTGGCACCCGGATCTGAGAAACATGATAAAAGAGAGAGCCCGAACCTGTCTGATTTGCGGGGCACACAATCCAAAGCCAGCGGTGAAGCCAGAAACAGGCAAGTTTCTCGTGCCAGAGAGACCAGGAGAAGAAATCGTGATTGATTTCACCGACATGGTAGATCCAGGTCCAGGAGGAGTCAGGTATTTGTTGGTATGTGTGGATGCTCTGACCGGCTGGCCAGAGGCATGGGCGACCAAAAGAGAGGATGCAAAGAGTGTGATTAAATGTTTGATTAACCACTACATCCCAAGACATGGGTTTCCTAAGAGAATTAGATCAGATAACGGTACCCATTTTAGAAACAAGGATTTAGCAGAGGTGGAGAGAATGTTGGGGGTTCAGCATAAATTCGGGACAGTGTACCACCCTCAATCGCAAGGGAAAGTAGAAAGAATGAACCTAAATTTGAAGAACAAACTGGCTAAAATATGTGCACAGACAGGGTTGAATTGGCTGGCAGCCCTGCCCATTGCTTTGATGACCATAAGATGCTCTGTTAACCAATCCACAGGTTTCACGCCTTACGAGCTGCTGACAGGACGGCAGTTTCCGGCGCCCTGGACGGTGGTCCCGGTGGAGCAGCCCAGAAAAAGTAACAGGTCTCATGCTGAATATTTTAATGAGTTGAAAGCTCTTGTGTCCAGTTTCACAAAACAGGTTACCTCTGGAAGACCCACAGCAGGAGGGGAGGTCCCAGACGCAAAAGCAGTGTGGCTGAAAGTCATCAAGCGGAAGTGGAAAGAGCCTCGCTGGACAGGTCCGTACGAGGTAACCGCCAGGACGAACACAGCGGTCCGACTGAAAGGGAAAGGCGACACCTGGTTCCACTGGACGCAGTGTGCTGCAGCGGACGAGAGCTTGGTAGACAACGACCCAGCTCCACCGAACACGGTGCTGGCGACAGCCAGAGGCAAAATAAATCCTCTCACCCGTGCAACGGGCCGAACAGCAGTCTACCTGGGAGGCCGAAGCAAGAAGAACAGCCAAGGAGGAGATCCCCACGCCAACGCAAAGGAGTGGTAACAAATTTAAAAAAAAGAAAAAAAAAAGGAATTTTTATGTCAGTAGTACACATTTCACATGACACCATGCACACATTTGACTTACAGGCACGTAGCAAGAAGCGTGAGGAGAGGAAATTGGTAAAAATGCTTCTCACAATCACATGGCTTCTATATAAGATAGTATTAGTTTTGGGCATTTGTCTTTTTCTGTATTTTTGGCAGACAGCCCGGCGCAGCCCGCCTGAGCACGGAGGTCAACCCAGCCCAACACTGACAGAAAAACCGAACACCGAAATGTGGCCGCTGAAAAGACCCAAGCGTGAGGTGTCAGGTAAAAGGGATGATTGTCTCAGCGCATATAATGGCATGGAACTGGACTATGTTAAAGGGTCCGCAAGTTCATACACGTTTGATCTATGTGAAGTGATTAACTGTGAAGGAGCAAACAGCAGCTGGAGGGGATATGACGTGTGGGTTTGCAGCCACCCTAACATTTGTACAAGGGGAGGGAATCCTCACTCCAGCCGGGGAATCCGCCCTGTGCTGGCGTCATACACAGCGGCACAGTGGTGCGCCCCTGGCTGGGGGAACGTGGTAAGTTGGACCGGAGTAGGGTGGCAGCCACAGGTGCCTGAGGGACTGAAGGGAATAGCAATTCAGAGGGATTTTTCCACTGCCCAAAACCCTATCACACTCTCTCTGGGTCCCTGGAACACCCTGCCCAGGTCACAGAGCCCAGGAAATGTGTTCTACCTGGTAATCGGGGTAGACGTCTCGGGTACAGATCCGATAGGAATACTGAGGATAAACTTAGTGAATCCCATGTCTAACAATGTCACAAATTTTGTTACGAACATTACAGGAAAAGGAGGGGACGGGTCACCAACCGCTACCCCAGAGGAACATGAACCAAAAGGTAGACGAGTGCTAACGGTCGATTACACTAGGTTGAAGCCGCAGGATTTAATCGAGCGTGCCACCGGTTTTAGTGACAGTAACCTCTGGCTGGACTGGGTGGCCCAAAATGCTAAAGAACAACAAGTGTCTAACTGTGTTGCTTGTGCCTCAGCTAGGCGCGTTTGTTTACAGAGCCCGCCCCACTGTATCCAGGGGACAAATGGGGTGCGATTGTATGCTGCGACTTACGAGAGAAGCAGTGAGTACTGGCAACTGTTCAATTCTGGCCAGCCTCTTCCCACCAATTGACAAGCAGACACAGGTAGGACCATTCAGACCCAGAAAGGACAACTACACGTGCTTTAAGTTCTCTACAGATAAAACGAGATACACGCTGGGAGATATCGACCCTACTTGGTGCTCTGTGACAATCACAGGAGAACCACAAATATGAAAACCATTCAACTACATTAATTGGCAACTGGGCAAGAAGTGGGCTATATTATTATTGTGGGGAGAGAACTCTCCTGGTCCGTGTTCCTCTGGGAAGTGTCGGGACGTGTGCAATGGTAAGGTTGGGAGCTCCACTGACATTAATCGGCAACAAAGTGAAAGTCACGCCCGAAAGAAACACACGCACATTGACAGCCAGACGTAAGAGACACATATTGAGTAAAAGAAGCACTCAGGGAACACATGCATACGATCCTAGAATGGATTCACCCACCTGGATTGACTCCATAGGAGTGCCCAGGGAGTTCCAAACAGTATAAATTAGTGGACCAAATAGCAGCCGGGTTTGAAAACTTACCAATAATCTCTGCTCTTTTCCAGTGACCCCAAACAAGAATGTGGACAGGATAAACTATGTTCATTATAATGTGCTGAGACTCTCAAACCTAACCAGGGATGCCTTTGAGGGAGTTGTGGAACAGTTGGGTCCGACCTCATTAATGGGGGTCCAAAACAGACTAGCTCTCGACATGGTCCTCGCGGAAAGGGGCGGAGTCTGTGCTATGTTTGGTGACATGTGCTGTACCTTCATCCCAAACAATACTGCCCCAGATGGCTCAGTTACTCGAGCTCTGGAGGGCCTTAAAACTTTGTCCAGGACCATGCATGAAGACTCAGGGATTGAAAATCCCTTTGAGGGTTGGCTGACGTCCGTGTTCGGGCAGTGGAAAGGGTTAGTGATGTCTGCAATGCTTTCTATATCTGCTTTTTTAGGGATTTTGGTCACCTGTGGATGCTGTCTCATTCCTTGTGTCAGAGGATTGTTGGAAAAGGTAATTACGAGGGCAGTGGATCCCGGGGCAGTCACCCCGGTGTCTATGATGCCATTGATGGAGATGGAAACGACTGAGTGGGCCGAGGAGTGACACAGCACATGGTGTAGTGACCTCTTGTGGTCAAGAGGTCAAAAGGAGGATTGTGGAAAAGAGGAAATTGCTTTATTGCTACAATATATTAGATAGCATATTAATCAGCATTAATATTATCTCGTATAGCTTTAAGCTGGCTAGGTGACAGTTAATACACGGACACCATAGTAATCATTTAACACACTGACACCATATTAATCCTTATTACAGGTGCAGCATAATCACTTTCAGTATTACTATGTCTTTATACACACATTGCAGTCCTGTGCTCATAAGGAGTTGAAGCTTTCCCAGGTAATTAAAGGTCTCAAGCTTCATTCAGCGTGACTGTCTGGGTGACACATTGGTTAAGAAGCCGGGAGCTTAAGAAAGATTGCACACATGCTTACAAAACACATATATATCACATATAACCTAGAACCAGATTTAAGCACAGGCCTTAAGGTATTGAGCAAACATGTTGCACTGGAGCTTTCTTGACAACAGGTGACGCGTGGAGAGGACCAGCCCCTGGAGACTGCAGAGGCCCGACTCCATTGCCTTTTTTGGAAGAAGATGCCAAAAAGAGGAACCTCTATGTTGCATTTTATGCTTAAAATACATGAATGTTCTGTACATGCAAATTATGTGCTTGTAAACGCTAGAAGGGGCGTCATAATACCCTGATGCTATAAAAGCAGTCTGAAGTATAATTTTGGCGAAGACCCTTGCTGACGTGTGCAGTGACTGTCTTCCCGCGCGAGTACTTCAATAAAAGATCGCTTTGACCCAAATCTTCTGGACTGTCTTGCCTTTCTATTCTCCACCAATTCTGAACCCTTAACAGTGCCCATCAAAAAAAAGTCCCACCCCTGCCTACATGGATTCTCCCAGTGGCTGAAGATTTAGCTCTCCCTGATGGGAGTCGGGTCTTTTCAGCTCTTAGATGTGGAATTGATCGTGGGCGGATACCGGGTGAGGGAAGAGGAGTAGACAGACGAGCGGCGCTGATTTTGAACTTTGGAGAAGGCTTGGTTTTGACTCTGACTTGCGGATTTGGATTAGAGATTTTGGCGGTTGGCATAAACTGGTGTGTGACTGGACTGGAATGGCAACTCAGGTAGAAGACGATGATGACATGGATTTAGGAGATTGGACGCCGGTTAGTGGGAAAGGGGCGAGGAGAGGTAGAGAGGATGAAAGTGTCATAGGAACTCGGGGCAGCAAACGAAGTTTGGAGGGGAATAGTTCGGATGATGGGAGTGTTATCCGGAAAAGGATTGTCAGAGAAGAGTTTAAAATAATATTGAAATTTAGGCCGGAGGATGCACTTAGCCCGATAGTTTTGTCAAGAGAGCTGAAAAAGAAGTTTGGAGAGGTAACGTTAGCCAAAGTACTTAGAGATGGGAATTTGTTGATAATCGTTAAGACGGAAGAACAGAAAAATAAAGTGTTAAATACTGAGAGCATCTGCAGAAAGACAGTGAGAGAGAGAAAGGTGTTAAGGGAGTCTAAAGTGGTGCGAGAGGTAATCACGGGCATTCCAATAGAGGAAGATTTAGAAAAAATTAGACGTAGTATTTCTGGCAGTGAGGTCAGTGGGATCAAAAGACTGATGAGAACGGTTGATGGGGAAAGAGTTGACAGTGTGACTGTAATGCTGGAATTCCAAGAACCGGTACTTCCTGGGAGAGTTAAGATAGGGTGCATGAGTTTTCCAGTAAGGCCGTACATTCCCCCTCCCCTCAGGTGTTATAAATGCCAGAGGTATGGGCACGTCGCAGCGCTGTGCAAGGGGGAGCAGAGGTGCCCAAAGTGTGGGGGTGAACACAGGTATGATGAATGTGACAGTGTACAGGATAAATGTTGTAACTGTGATGGGCAACACAGGGTGACATACGGGGGATGTGCAGTTAGGAGGGCAGCTGTGGAAATAGAGCAAGTCAAAGCAGTACAAAATATAAGTTATGCAGAAGCAGTCAAGAAAGTGAACAAGGCAAAAGATGGGAAAGGACCGGCTCAACAACTTTCAAAGGTTGATCAACAACAGATTGATGAAACCCATCCAGCAATCACAGTGGAGAAGATGATTTTATTCATTGCATATGCAATAAATTGTACAGACCAAGTTAAACACAAAACAGAGAAGATTAAAATAATTGTTAAAGGGGCTGAGAAATTTTTTGGTATAAAAGATATTTCCTGGGAGCAAGTTCATAAGAGACTGGGGGGAGATGAGAAGGCAGGAGGACCAGGAGAGAGGACAGTCTGATCGTTATACAGTGGAATGCTAGAAGTTTGATAACAAATGGGCAAGAGTTTAAGGGATTTATTAAGAATCTTAGAAAGAAACCACATATTATCTGTAATTAGGAAACCTGGCTCAGACCAAATTTGGATTTTGTTATTAAAGGGTATGAGAATATTTGGAGGGATAGAAGGGAGGGCAGAGGGGGAGGGTGTGTTATATTTATCAAACAAAGAGTTCAGTATAGAATGTTGGGAGAAGGGACACAGCTGGAGTATATTGTAGTTGAAACTTGGACAAAAAATGGAAGCATAAACGTAGTAAACTTTTATAACCCATGTAAAAGATTGTCACTGGAAGTAATGGGAGAACTTGGGGGGCACTTAGGGGGGAAAGTAATTTGGTGTGGGGATTTCAATGCTCATAGCTCATTATGGGGAAGTTACAATGACCAAAATGGAGCAGTAATTGAAGAATTAATGGAAGTTAAAAACTTGGTATGCCTAAATGATGGAAGCAGTACAAGGGTCAATAGTAGGGATGGGACAGAATCATCAATTGATCTTACATTAGTGTCAGATTCTTTGGCGGGTGTTTGTTCATGGCAGGTAATTAAAGAGACAACGGTGGGAAGTGACCATTATCCGGTACAGACTGAGATAGCAATGACTGTGGAGAGGTGTGATACAGGAGGTGTGCACAAATGGTGTTTTGGATCTGCAGATTGGGAGACGTTTGAACGAGTTAGTGATCTGGAGATGCAGCAAATTGATATGAATGTGTCATGACCCTGTGCCCTCTCGGCTGACTCTGTATGGCTACAAGTGTTTTTGTTGTGTTGCGTCTCTCTCTCTCTCTCTCTCCCCTCCCGCGCACTGCGCTCTACCGGGGCAGAGTCATGACGGCTCCAGCCCCTGGCTCGGACACCTGCAAGCAATCATATCATCACCACGCTCACTTCTTAAGGCGGCTGCTGAGAGTGCTTCTTCGCTGGATTATTGTGTAACACTCGTCAGTGTCATTGCAAGTCTGAGCTTTTTCCCGAGTTTCTTTCGTGCCGCAACTCACCACTTTAAACTGTTGAGTTGAATCTATAATCTTAAATGTTTATATGCAGACTGCATTGTAAAAGAAAGGCCCTAACGTTGAGTATACTCTGTGCCAAAATGAGACAGGAAACTACATGTTTGCAGGGCATGCTTTTGCAGGAAGTGAAACCGAAAGCAGAGTCTGTGTGCAAGTTATTTTGAGCAGGTTATGAATAACCAGGTTATTCTTTATTATCTTTAATCATTTATATCTTTTGATTAAGCTTTTAGTAGAGGTTCTTGATTAAAACATTTATTCAACATATTACATATATAGTTCCAGTTAGGTTATTACATGTAAGGATGAGCCTCTGTTCTGGTGAAAGGTCAGAAGTGCAACGGGTGAGATGAGAGAGCATTTAAGGACGAGACACACATACAGTTAGTGGGTTCATTTCTAGGTAAGAGTTGCAAAGTGTGCCTGCAAAAGTACCGTTTATTGCAGAACGTGGGCCTGATGTTCCAGAGAGATAAGTGAGCGTCCGGTGACAACAGGAAGACACCTGGGATATGGACGAGGCGATGTTCTTTTAATTGTGTCACAAGTTGTCAAATAGAACATTTGTGGTTTTGAAACTGATGCATGTGACTGACGTAGAGAGGGCGTCAGTAAAAATATACCTTGACGGGATAAAACTAATGCTGTGTCGTTGTTGAGATGAGATTTTGATGCTGTCTGCGTACAGGGTCAGCTCATTCTCCCACGCATGTGTTTCATTAAAATCATCGTTTGACTCCCCCTGGCAGGGTCAGTGTGTTATTCCGATCTCCTCCACCTCTCTCTCCTCAAAATGAACCTTAACACTTGATAAGCTGTTGTTAGAATTTATTTAATATTACTTTCTACACCAGGATCCTTTTGTAGCTGACGGCTGGTAACTGTGCAGGGGCGGATCTAGCAAAGTTTAGCCAGGGGGGCCGATAGGGCATGAACAGGGAAAAGGGGGCACAAAGACATACTTTTCTTTCTTATTCTCATTTAAAATGTCTCGCTTTTAATAAATAATTATCTGAATCTTACACCCAAAGTTTTAATCTGATGTAAAATGTATAGAAGTCCATTACTGTATATAGTAACTGTTAAGTCTAATATACCCTAGTAAGCTATAGTACTTTTTCCTTTGGGAAGGTACCATCTGTGCAGTCTGCAATTCTGTTGAAGAAAGATGTTGAATCTATTTAATTATTCTTGAAAATTAATTTAATTCTGTGCATTTTTTTTCCCACACTGCATCAAATTAAAGTTGATTACATCGATTAAGCATCATGAGGTGGAGGGTGGGGGGTGGTTCCCTATTTTTTTTTTGCTGGGAGTTTGCAACCCTATTAGTTAGGTTGCTAAATATTTCTGCTAAATACTCTTTAAAATACCAGAATAGGGAGGATGGAGTAGGTTTAAGTTTATTAGATTGATCAGTGTTGCTGAACTATGAAATATTTTGGGTGCAGTGTATTTTTTACATGCAGGTATAACAGAATAGCTTTAGTGTTGTTGTTTATTTAAACTTGAGTATGAACTTATACAAAATGCAGCAAGATATTAAAAAACAGTTTTATTGATTAAAAAACACACTATATCGGATTCATATCGGTATCGGCAGATATCCAAATTTATGATATCGGTATCGGACATAAAAAAGTGGTATCGTGCCATCTCTAGTCTGGACAAGATTAACATAAGTCAAACAGTGCCGTTGCCTACAATACCACCATGGATGCTCCCTGATGCAGTAGTAGATTTCACATTGTTAAACAAAAAGAACAAGGAGAGGGGTTTTATCTTAAAATCACATACAGCACAGGAATATATTAATCAGTATTATAGTTATGTCAAAATCTACACAGATGCATCAAAGAATACAGCCAACCAAAGCAGGATAGCATTTATAGTTCCTGAATTTAATATCAAGGTAGGGAAAAGGATCAGTGACGATTTATCAGTGTACACAGGTGAAATGGTTTCAATATTGTTAACAGTCCAGTGGATTGAAGAAACAAAACCACTAAGATCTGTGATATGTTCAGATTCGAGCTCATCACTGGCCAGTCTGCAAGACAGCCACTCAGAATGCAGACCTGACATTCTGATAGAGATCCAGCAAACATTATTCAGAATTGTTATGATGGGGCTTATGGTTACATTCTTATGGGTACCAGCGCATCATGGAGTTAAAGGAAATGAAATGGCAGATAGGACAGCAAAAGTCGCAACAAGGAGACCGATGGTAGACATGGTTATTAGTGTGAGCAGGACGCACTGGTTTAAATAGCACGTTATTTTTAATAGGTAAACACTGTACAGGGGAGTGGGACTGCAGTAGGGAACAGGAAACAATAGAACATGTTTTATTGAATTGTCAGAAGTATGATATTGAAAGGAGACAACTGATCAAAAAGCTGGACGATATGAAAGTGAAGTTGGACTTGATTGATTTGTTTCGCACGAACTCTATAAGTGAAAGTTATCAGGCTGTATTTTGGTTTTTAAGGCAGACCCATTTGTTCGAGAGGATTTGAATATTTTATTTTATTTTATTTTATTTTATTTTATTTTGTTATTTATTTATTTTTTTTGTCATTTCAGTCCACACACCATTGCACCATTTTGCTGTTTGCCAACTGCCAGTAAACCCTATACAGAAGAAGAAGAAGCTCTTAGGTGTGGCTCATTTGGGACAAATGGCTGCTGATCACTTTGCCAAGGTCTGGAAGAAGACCCAGACTGCTATCCTTATCCTCCTAAGACCCGAACTCTTCCACGGCATGCATTTTTAATTTCTCTTTGATATTTGGGCATATTGGGGCCCGATGAATGTAAAAACAAAGAATTTCCAGATTTTTTTTTTTACCTTATTTTTGTTTTTAAGAAAAATGAGAGCCACAAATGAGGATATTCATTTAAAAATTTGATAGAACAGTAGCAGTATAATGTCCTTGTAAGTGGATATCAGGCCCATGTAGAGCAAAATTGAGTATTTTGGTCAAAATAACCAAAAATGTGATGTCCACATATGTGGACGCCAGGTCCTAGGAGGTTAAATTGAATCAGTGTGTAACTTTGCCAAAACAATGTGGGACTGTAATTTTCTCTGGTCCCCTCCCCAATCAGACCAGGAGTGACATGTTTAGCCGCATGTTCTCCTTAAATTGCTGGCTGTCTGAGTGGTGTCCAAAAAACGATGTGGGCTTCATAGATAATTGGCAAACCTTCTGGAGGAAACCTGGTCTTGTTAGGAGAGACGGCATCCATCCCACTTTGGATGGAGCAGCTCTTATTTCTAGGAATATGGACAAATTTATTAAACCCCCCAAAATATGAATATCCAGAGTTGGGACCAGAAAGCAGAGTTGCAGTCTTACACGCCTCTCTGCAGCTTCTCTCCTCCTGCTACCCCCCCAAAAACCCATCTCCATTGAGACTGTGTCAGCTCCCAAACAGACAAAGAACAAACTAAAAACCAGGAAAAACAACTTAAATATAAAAATCACAAATAAAGGACAATACAGTATCCACAGTAATCTAGAGTTACCAATTAACCTAACCCCACTAACTGCATGTCTTTGGAACGTGGAAGGAAGCCAGAGTACTTGGAGAGAACCCACACAAACACAGGGAGAACATGCAAACTCCACGCAGAAACATCCCGGCCTCATGGTGGAATTGAACTCAGGAACTTGTTGTGAGGCAACAGTGTTAACTACCGCGCTGCCCCCAAATTTTAACCATTAGAGAGAAAATTACTCAAAATCTCACAGATGTAATATTATCTACAGCTACTTTTAGTACCATTGATGTTAAGTTAGACTCTTTTTCTCCAATTGATCTTTCTGAGTTAACTTCAATAATTAATTCCTCCAAACCATCAACGTGTCTTTTAGACCCCAATCCTACAAAACTGCTCAAAGAAGTCCTGCCATTAATTAATTCTTCAATTTTAAATATGATCAGCCTATCTCTAATAATCAGCTATGTACCACAGGCCTTCAAGGTGGCTGTAGTTAAACCTTTACTTAAAAAGCATCTCTAGACCCAGCTGTCTTAGCTAATTATAGGCCAATCTCCAACCTTCCTTTCATATCAAACATCCTTGAAAGAGTAGTTGTCAAACAGCTAACAGATCATCTGCAGAGGAATGGCTTATTTGAAGAGTTTCAGTCAGGTTTCAGAGCTCATCACAGCACAGAAACAGCTTTAGTGAAGGTTACAAATGATCTTCTTATGGCCTCTGACAGTGGACTCATCTCTGTGCTTGTCCTGCTAGACCTCAGTGCAGCGTTCGATACTGTTGATCATAATATCCTATTAGAGCGATTAGAACATGCTGTAGGTATTACAGGTACTGCACTGCAGTGGTTTGTATCATATCTATCTAATAGACTCCAATTTGTACATGTAAATGGAGAGTCCTCTTCACCCACTAAGGTCAATTATGGTGTTCCACAGGGTTCAGTGCTAGGACCAATTCTGTTTACATTATACATGCTTCCCTTAGGCAGCATCATTAGAAGACATAGCATAAATTTTCACTGCTATGCAGATGACACGCAGCTCTATCTATCCATGAAGCCAGGTAACACACACCAATTAGTTAAACTGCAGGAATGTCTTAAAGACATAAAGACCTGGATGGCCGCTAACTTTCTGCTTCTTAATTCAGATCAAACTGAGGTTATTGTACTCGGCCCTGAAAATCTTAGAAATATGGTATCTAAGCAGATTCTTACTCTGGATGGCATTACCTTGGCCTCCAGTAATGTTGTGAGGAACCTTGGAGTCATTTTTGACCAGGACATGTCCTTCAACGCACATATTAAACAAATATGTAAGACTGCGTTCCTCCATTTGTGCAACATCTCTAAAATTAGAAATATCCTGTCTCAGAGTGACGCTGAAAAACTAGTTCATGCATTTATTACTTCCAGGCTGGACTACTGTAATTCATTATTATCAGGATGTCCTAAAACTCCCTGAAAAAAGCCTTCAGTTAATCCAAAATGCTGCAGCAAGAGTCCTGACAGGGACTAGAAAGAGAGAGCAGATTTCTCCTGTTTTGGCTTCCCTTCATTGGCTTCCTGTTAAATCCAGAATTCAAAATCCTGCTCCTCACATACAAGGTCTTAAATAATCAGGCCCCATCTTATCTTAATGACCTTGTAGTACCATATCACCCTATTAGAGCACTTCGCTCTCACACTGCAGGCCTACTTGTTGTTCCTAGAGTATTTAAAAGTAGAATGGGAGGCAGAGCCTTCAGTTTTCAGGCCCCTCTTCTGTGGAACCAGCTTCCAGTTCGGATTCAGGAGACAGACACTATCTCTACTTTCAAGATTAGCCTTCAAAGTTTGCTTTTTGCTAAAGCATATAGTTAGGGCTGGACCAGGTGACCCTGAAGTAGATGCCGTGCAGTAAGTGCTGCAGTAGATGTAGGCTGCTGGGGGACTCGCATGATGAACTGGGTATTTCTTCTTCACTCAACAAGTGTTAATAGACCTCTCTGCATCGAATCATATCTGTTATTAATCTCTGTCTCTCTTCCACAGCATGTCTTTATCCTGTCTTCCTTCTCTCACCCCAACCGGTCGCAGCAGATGGCCCCGCCCCTCCCTGAGCCTGGTTCTGCCGGAGGTTTCTTCCTGTTAAAAGGGAGTTTTTCCTTCCCACTGTCACCAAAGCGCTTGCTCATAGGGGGTCATATGATTGTTGGGTTTTTCTCTGTATGTATTATTGTACCTTACAATATAAAGTGCCTTGAGGCGACTGTTGTTGTGATTTGGCGCTATATAAATAATATTGAATTGAATTGAATTAAACTGCAGAAGGGCAAGATGATCACATTTCTGTATGGACTGTGTGACTAACTACTAGCCTGGTGGGCCGAAAAATAAGAGAGGTGAATGAGAGGGCTGAAGCTAAGGAGACAAATGACAAGCTCTCTGTGCACTGGCACTATCAAAAGGACACAATAACCCCAGGTCTTTTTGCTTGGCTGAATCTCCCAGCTGGTGACACTTGATGAAGATGCTAAAGAGACAACTCACTCACTGTCTTGTTGATAAGAAGCCACAGAGCACAGCCATCTGCCTCCAACAACACTGGACAGGGAGTACACCAACAGTGTAAGTAAACTGTCCATTGGCAGGTCAGTACACTTATTTATTAAATAGATTAAATGAAATACTGATGTCATATACCATTCCAATACTTTCTTTTTTTTTTTTTTCTTTTTTAACCTGTCCCGTTTGGTTCTTTTGCCATCAGAATTATTGTCTAAAGGCGAAGAAAGATGCCCAACGGATTTACTTTACCAAATGGACCATCCCAGCCTTGCCGTAATGGTCCATCTGATTCACCTTTTATTGTTTATTTTATTTTCACTTGCTGAATACGGGACAGACTTGACTGGTGGAAAGAAAGGGGAGAAAGAAAGAGGGAAAGGAAAAAAAAAACAACCTGAGAATACAAACAAAAACCAACAGAATAAGCAGACAAAAAAAATACATATCGATCACCTGGATCACCTGTTGAGAAAGAAAAAAGAAAGCAACCAGAAGAAGACAAGAGTAATAAACAAGATCACAATGATATATGGGAATATGACAGTAAATACTAAATATTAAACATTATGGTGCAGCACGTGAGATCGACAGCGCACAGTGTGCTTTGAAGTAGGAGCCCAAAAGGGTGTAGTTTGTGTGTGTGATCACCCGTGTGTACACCTGTGAGCATGAACGCGCTTGTTTTTAAAAGGTTCCTTCATGTAATGATCTGCTAGAGGGTGTGGGGGGCCACTGCCCCGACCTCCAGGGCATGATGCAGGTATGGAGGAGATCAAAACTCCAGACACCCAGAGGCCCCCAGAACACAAGAGACCAAGGAAGACCAACAGAGGGGCAGCCGTGCCACTATCCCAGAAAGAGCTGAGGAGAGTCCCAGATGAGGGGTCACTCAGCAGCCGCGGAGCAGAAGCCAGGGGGGGTTGCAGTGACGTGCCCGTGAGCTCCGCCGGCAGCCAGCTGTGCCTGAGTGACCGAGCCCCGGGCTCCATGCCCCGATAAGCAGCCGCCAAGGAGTGAGCCGGTGGGTACCTGGGCGCCCTCCCCCGGACAGAAAGAACCACCAACGCACCGATGTCTGAGGGCGTCTGCCACCGGCAGGGGAAGTGGTGGGGGGAGATGGGCCTCCAAACCTTAGAGGGCCTGAGATGTCCCCAGAGAGGTGGCGTCTGATACCCAACCTGACATATAGACGCAGACAAACAGGCACACACAGATACAAACATCTATTCCCACCCTCATACTCTCAACACTCACCCAACGTGGAGACAGACATAGAGAGACACTGTACACACAATCACACTCCCCAAGCGTACTCTAAGCCCCGGGTCTAGGTACCCCTGCCCCTGGAGGGGGAAACTGCACCCAGACCCAGGTGGTGTTACCCTTTTCCCTGCGGTGGGGAGAAGCAGACCGCCCGACTCTGCAGCAGCAGGAGGCCCCACATTCCAGACCCCAGTCGGACGGCCAACTCCTCCTCCTAGCCCCCGCTCCAGCAGGCCGCAGAGAGAACGGGGTGTGGGAAGACTCAAACCTCTCTCCACCCGCTCATATGTAGTGTTGATGTATGTGTGTTCTAAGGTGCATTTAAAACCCAGGAGGGCATGGAGCTACCTGCCAGAGCAGCAGGTAAGCGTATAGCCCCTCCTGCTAGCCCTCAATGTCTACGTGTATTTAAAATTGAGAGGTGGGCAGCGACGCCAGGGGTGAGGTGTACACCCTGATGGTGATTGGAATCCATGTAGCGTGCCCACCCCCAAGATCCTATATGTGTGTGTAATGAGAGTGTGAGTAATGTGAATGTCTAAGTTGTGGGATAAAATTGAGGCAGAGGCAGCCAGAAGGGGACAGAGGGGGGATGTCTCCTCTGCACCCTGGTGACACACCCCTACCCCAAGGCCCTGCATGTGTGGGTGATTGTGGTGGAGCGGGAAGAGGGAGGCAGCTGGAGATGGGGAGGGAAGGAAGGGAGGGGCAAGTGACCCCTCCCTGGGGTCAGCTCCCCCGCTGACCCAAGTAGGCACCCCCATACTCTGCAACCCGCCAGGGAAAGGGGGGCCCAGGCCCATCCAGACCAGTGGAGCAGCGCCTCCCGGCCCCACAGAGCCCGGGACAGTCCACCTGACCCCACCACAGAGAAAACTGCACCCACCCCATCATCCACTCATCTTCCAGACTACACAAGACAATAGACGCCCAGGCTGAGATCTTCCTCCACCTCTCCTGTATCTCCCCTCCTGCAGAGAGAGTTCCTGAAGAGAGGAAGGCTCCTGCAGGATGTGACAACCTCCCCACCAGTTGAAGAGCCCCCAGGTGGTTCGATGCACAGGCGGCACCCTGCGCCAGGACTGGGCCCCCCATACACCCACCCGCCCACAACCCCGGCAACACACCAACCAGGACCCAAGCCCCTGAGGCTTGGCCAGGGCCCCAGCCCAGAGGCGGAGTGCCCCAGAACCTCACGCCCATCCCGGACCCACCCAGGGGCAGCCAGGCTACCAGGTCAGTAACCCACGTCCGTCAGCACAGACCCTCCCTAGCCCCGCTGCACGCAGCCACGAGGAAACCGTCACCTAAGAGCCAACAGAGCCCCTAATTGGCCATGACCGCTACCCCGGGTTGAGCCCCCAAGGAAGATGCTCCCGGGAACCCCCGATGCCCTAAGCCTGTCCCTACCCCACACCAATCACAACAGTGAAGGTGGGACCAAACTAAGACCCCCACCCCACTAGGTGATGGAGCTGATCAAAGGAGCCCAGAACAATTGATCTGATGTGGTGGCAGAGGCTGTATCAAGACTAATGTGATCTAATAGATAATTTCTATATTGGTTAGAATTAAGATTATTTTTATTTTTCCAGTTCATGAGGACTGTTTTCTTGGCTATGCATAGGGCAGTGAAAACCATATGGGCTATATTCTTTCTGTAGTGACATTATCTAAGCTGCCCAACAAACATACTAAAGGAGAAGTTGGAATGTTACATTTCAGACACTTTGATGAGTCTTCACATATCTCACGCCAAAACTTCTGAACTGGTGGACAGAACCAAAGAGTGTGGATATAATTGTCCGGTGAATTGGTTTGGCAGTGTGAGCAGTTGTTGGTAGACGTAAAGCCCATCTTGAACATCCGATGACCTGTATAGTGCACTCTATGTAGTATTTTGTATTGAATTAATTGAAGACTGGGATTTCTAATTAGATGAAAAGTTTTTAAGCAAATCTGAGACCAGAAGTTTTGGTCAAAGTTAACTGATAAATCCGCTTCCCATTTTGCAATAGGAAGTGATATTGATTCATCTGTTTTAGAAAGCATTTTGTATATTTTGGATAGTAATTTGGGGGTTTTAAGAGTAAGAAATTGAACCACACTTGGTGGTGTTTGTAGTTCAACTTGACCCGGTTTAAATCTCTTTTTTACTATGGGTTTAATTTGTTGATATTCTAAAAATCTTTTCTTGTTGATCCCATATTGTGTAACTAGTCTGTCAAATGAAATAAATTCTGTTCCTTCTAGTATATGTTCTAAATATTTGATTCCTTTACTACTCCAATCTGAAAAGTTTATCATATTATTGTTTTGTAATATGTCAGGGTTGTTCCAGATAGGTGTACGTTTGCATGGGATTAATGAAGACTCAGTCAGCTTCAGAAACTCCCACCATGCTGTCAGAGAAGAGCTGATGTTGATGCTTTTGAAGCATTCATGTCGTTGGATGTTTGAGCTGATAAATGGTAGATCTGAAATCTCTAGATTATTGCAAAGTGCTTGTTCTACATCTAGCCAAGGTTCATCTAAGAGGGTATGTTTTTGCCATCCTGAGATAAACTGAAGCCTGTTGGCTAAGAAGTAGTGCTGGGAAAGTTAGGTAGTTCTAATCCTCCTTTATCCTTGGTCTTTTGTAGTGTTTTTAAGCTGATACGTGGGGGCTTATTTTTCCAAAGGAATTTGGACATATATGAATCTAGAGATCTGAACCAATCTTCTGGCGGTTTAGTTGGGATCATTGAGAATAAATAATTTATTTTTGGTAATACCATCATTTTTATAGCGGCAACCCTTCCCATGAGTGATATGGGTAGACATTTCCACCTAGCCAGATCACCTTCTACTTTCTTTAAAAGTGGGATATGGTTTAATTTAGTTAGATCTGCAAGCTTGGGAGAAACATTAATACCTAAATATTTTATATTTCCGATTGCAGTGGAGTAGAAGAGGAATTATGGAAGGAGCAATTAATCGGAAGGACTGTAGATTTTGACCAGTTAATTGAGTAATCTGATATTCTTGCAAAAGAGTTTATCAGTTCAATCACCCCAGAGATATTGGTTTGTGAATTTTGGAGAAAGAGTAACACATCATCCGCATAAAAAGCTGATTTTATGTTCCATGTTCTTGCATTTTATGCCCTTAATTACTGAATTCTGTCTAATTGCTGCTGCTAGTGGTTCGATAAAAATTGCAAACAGTGAAGGGGAGAGTGGGCATCCCTGCCTGGTGCCCCTCAGGAGACAGAAGCTGGAGGATGTCTGGTCATTTGTTCTGACACAAGCTGTTGGGGAATTATATAATATTTTTAACCAGTTGATGAAAGAAGATCCAAAACCAAATTTATGTAAAGTTGCAAATAGAAATTTCCAGTTAACTCTGTCAAACGCTTTTTCTGCATCTAAAGAAAATATTGTAGTTTCAAGATTTTTACTGTATGAGTAGTCTATCAAATTAAGTAATCTCGTGTGTGTTAGTTGATGAGTGCCTACCTTTTATGAAACCAGTTTGGTCAGGATGAATTAAGAGGGGGTTATTTTCTCTAGTCTCTTCGAGAGAGCTTTGCAGATTATTTTAAGGTCTACATTTATAAGGGATATTGGACGATAGCTTGAGGGATATACAGGGTCTTTGCCTAGTTTTAGCAGGAGATTAATGTTTGCAGAATTCATATTTGATGGAAGTCTGCCATTTTCTTTGATTTCCAACAACGTTCTGTAAAAACTGGTGTTAGAATCGTCCAGAATTCTTTGTAGAATTCTGCAGGAAAGCCGTCTGGACCTGGAGCCTTATTATTGGGCATACTTATCAGGGCTTCCTGGAGTTCACCTGATGTCAGTGGCGAATCCAGTGCCATTGCTTGAGTGTCTAATAATTTTGGGAGAGTTATGTTGTCTAAAAACTGATCAATTTCCTTTTTAGATGGGTTTATTTGTGGTGAATACAACGTTTTATAGAAATCCCTGAAAATGTTGTTTATTTGTTTCGGTTCATATATTGTGTTCCCAGATGAATCTTGAACAGCACATATAGTTGTTTTTTCTTTATTTATTTTTAGCTGGTTTGCTAGAAATTGACTGTTTTATGGGAACTAACGCACTAGTTCCCACCAACTGAGCATTGCGTGGCACATCCGACATACTGTTTTATTTTTGTCCATGACGCACTTACCATCAGGGTCATGCTTCACATGAAAACCAAGACAGTTCCAAACACCAGATCTGAATGAGGGTGGGGGAGGCTCAATTTCCGGTAGCGTTGAGGCAGTTGCCATGTTGCAACGAGCTTAGCTTCTGTCTTGCTAGCTTGCGCTGCGCTCAGTGGATCTGCACTTGACAGTGCAGCCTAGGCGGAGTAGTCGAACGCAGATCCACTGAGCGCTCAACACGGACAGCATCGTCAGAAGAAAAGTTGATAAAATAAATAAAAAATTTTGTATTGTTCGATACATATGCGTACCGAACCGAAAGCACTGTATCGAACGCTTCAATATCGATATGAGTATTGTTGCACCCCTAACTAATAAGTCCACTCTCTGATCCTATGAGTATTACCCTGTAGGCAGTGCACAGCTTGGACGGAGCAGATGGCTGAGAGGACTTGTCCAGTTCTACGTGCCTCTATATTCTGGACGTCTAGGATATGCCTACTTTGATAAAAACCAGCAGCCCTGAGTGGCATTGCAGGCCTGGCCACACCCACTGTGGCAGCTCCCCTCTAGTTATTAATTACAGAATCATCAAATCACTTGAATTGCACTTATCTAATTAACCTACTCTATTTTGTTCTGATCTTTAACAGGAGAGACGTGGAAAAGAGAAGGGCCGTGTCCTATAGGTATGACCCAAAGAGGAATGTCAGTGATTATCAGTTGTCATTGTCATTGTGGAGGAATTTTGGTCCACTCTTCTTTACGATATTGCCACAGCGCATTGAGGTTTGTGGGCATTTGTTTATGTGCAGCTTTCTTAAGGTCACAGAATTTCAATGAGGTCTGGACTAGAGATGGACCGATCCGATATTACGTATCGGTATCGGTCCGATACTGACGTAAATTACTGGATCGGATATCGGAGAGAAATAAAAAATTTAATCCGATCCATTAAATATCAAAAAAGCACCTCACAAAACTTGCGACACGGCGTAACTCGGCTCATAACCGTAGCATGTCGGAGCAGTATGTGTCACGTGATAGAGCGGCTGTGTGTATTTGTAGCCTCGCTACCAAACCAGCATTTCATCTCCGAGGAAGTTATCCCAGAGAGAAGTAAAGCAAGTGTGTAAGTTCATCTCTGAATGTTTGTAAAGCGTTCCCATGTTAAGCTTAACAACCGATATATGGAGCGACTGCCTCTCTCTCTCCCTCACCTGCTGCTACTTCAATCGTGAAACTGATCAATGATCAGCTGATCGGCTTTTCTGTCGCGAGTCCGTCTCTCTTCTTTGTTTTTGGCCCACTTTGCACCAGAAAGAGGAAACCAGCGGCTGAACAACAGCAGAACGTTTAAGCTTGATAAGCTGTTGTTAGAATTTATTTAATATTACTGGGCGATCGTGGCTCAAGAGTTGGGAGTTCGCCTTGTAATTGGAAGGTTGCCGGTTCGAGCCCCGGCTCGGACAGTCTCGGTCGTTGTGTCCTTGGGCAAGACACTTCACCCGTTGCCTACTGGTGGTGGTCAGAGGGCCCGGTGGCGCCAGTGTCCGGCAGCCTCGCCTCTGTCAGTGCACCCCAGGGTGGCTGTGGCTACAACGTAGCTTGCCATCACCAGTGTGTGAATGTGTGCGTGAATGGGTGAATGAATGATCTACACCAGGATCCTTTTCTACGTAGCTGACGGCTGGTAACTGTGCAGGGGCGGATCTAGCAAAGTTTAGCCAGGGGGGCCGATAGGGCATTAACAGGGAAACGGGGGCACAAAGACATACTTTTCTTTCTTATTCTCATTTAAAATGTCTCGCTTTTAATAAATAATTATCTGAATCTTACACCCAAAGTTTTAATCTGATGTAAAATGTATAAAAGTCCATTACTGTATATAGTAACTGTTAAGTCTAATATACCCGAGTAAGCTATAGTACTTTTTCCTTTGGGAAGGTACTGTCTGTGAATTCTGCAATTCTGTAGAAGAAAGATGTTGAATCTATTTAATTATTCTTGAAAAATAATTTATTTCTGAGCATTTTTTTCACCCTGCATCAAATTAAAGTTGATTACATCGATTAAGCATCATGAGGTGGGGGTGGGGGTGGTTCCTATTTTTTTTTGCTGGGAGTTTGCAACCCTATTAGTTAGGTTGGTTAATATTTCTGCTAAGTACTCTTTAAAATACCAGAATAGGAAGGATGCAGTAGGTTTAAGTTTATTAGATTGATCAGTGTTGCTGAACTATGAAATATTTTGGGTGCAGTGTATTTTTTACATACAGGTATAACAGAATAGCTTTAGTGTTGTTGTTTATTTAAACTTGAGTATGAACTTATACAAAATGCAGCAAGATATTAAAAAAACAGTTTTATTGATTAAAAAACACACTATATCGGATTCATATCGGTATCGGCAGATATCCAAATTTATGATATCGGTATCGGACATAAAAAAGTGGTATCGTGCCATCTCTAGTCTGGACTTGAGTGTAACATTCACATGCACTATTGGTGAACGAGGGCCATTGATTTAAAATTGTTTTTGTTTTTTTTAGATGCAGTTCTAAGCTAAGGCTGTCATTTGGAAAACCTTTCCAAATAAGCCATACTTGTTCAGTCTTTTACTGCTTAATGAGGCCCGAGAATCTAAATGTAGCTATTTGGATTTTTGCAGTTTCTCTGAGCATCACGGTCTGATCTTGGGTTGAATTTGCTGGGACACTCAGTTGAGACAAGATTTGCAATCAAGTACAATTTCTTGATTTTTTTAAGTTATTTTTCTATTTTTTATACTGATTAATGGCATCGAGTCATATGTATCTTACGTCATGTTTTATTGTTCATCTGAGATTAATTTACCCATTTCTCAGACTTGCCATATTATCATTATTACTTCCTGATACATGAAACTGACAGAGGGTATACTTTCTTTTTACGAGGACTGTATAGAGTTGGGGGGTTTTGCAAATGTTAGAGATACACTGTTCTTGTGTAACTCTCTATCACTATATTTGTGGAAGGAGAGGACAGTGATGGAGGAGAAACCCGTGCTAAGTCACATCACAGAGGACCAAAATGAAAATGCTGTGTGTGTGTCACACAGTTTGCAAGAACACCACCAAACTTGACACAAATCATTAGAAAAAAAACTTTCCTTGCAAGCCCAGGGAAAAAAGGAAAAAAGAAAAGTTCAATTTTGCTTGCTCTACGTAGGCAGCCTTAATAAGCCCGCAAGATGTAATTTAAGGTAATTAAGAGTAATGGTCCCTTTTGACATGATTACAGCCTCTATGAAGTTTGTAATCAGTGATCCATCAATGCCACAGTAAGGCTGCAAAAATATTACAGTCTAGTTCCTTTCTATGACTATGAGAGAGTCTATATTAGTTTGAAAGGTCAGTGTATGTAAGTGCTTAATAGAAGCCAAAGTATTTATGTTTATAGGCTGAAAATGAACAAAACAGAAATGAACACAATGTTGGTTAAAATGACAGCACATGACAATGGTGCATTAGGCAGTCTGATATTCACACAGAACTGGCTGATATCTGTAGCAGTGGCTAAAACCTCTGATCATGGCACCACAACAACAGGCCCTAAGCATCCATGCAGGCAGGAGTGTACCACAGCCAACGGACGCAAGCTGAAAATGTACTGTGGCAGAGATAGATCACCCGGTGAACATCCAACACATAGTAGCAGTAAGATGGAAAATGGGATAGTATACACTGAGAGGCACAGCCAAGTAGCTGAGATAGTGTACATGAACATCTGGGCTGTGTAGGCACTACAAGTTCCCAAGTCCTGATGGAAGAAACCACAGAAGTGGTTAAAACACTACAGGGCTAAGCTCCTGTGGGCCAAGCAGGTGCTGGCTAACCAAACAGACACAGGAGCAGAGTCCACAGCTGGGACAGATGTGGCAGTCCTAGTTGATAGCAAAGAAGGAGCATGAGACATCTGGCTGAAGGCAACAACTGAAACAGACTGTTTTAATAGTTGCTTGTTTTTGTTTTTATTTCAATGGCGTAGTTTTTACTTTTTTATTGTTTTCAATGTATTTAAGCATTTTTTGTGTACAGCACTGCATCTGCTGTTGCTGTTGTTAAAGTACTTTATAAACAAAGTTGGTTATGGTAAGTTGCAGCCAATCAAAGTTCAAATGGTCCCAGAGGTAATTGTATCATTAGGAGCTTTAGCCCCCAAACTGAAAGATGGACTCGAGTAAATTCCAGACACAGCATCAAAGCATAAGATTTATATTTAAGATTTAGAGCATATATTTATAATTAGCAAGCATTTTTTGTCCAACTTCAGTGTAGAGGTATTGTAATCTATTATACTTCCTAAATTCAGCAAATCACCACCCCTGTAATTCTGTCATTTGTGGTAGAAACATGCAACAGCTGCTTGATTTGGGTTTAAGCCAGAGAGTTTAAGAAATAACAGAGAAATGCACTTGTAAGCACTCTTGCATTACTTAGCCAGTATTTATCCATATCTTTCAATGACTACTTGTATGAAAGGGACAATACTTATTTAGTGGTGTAGCTGTTATTTAGAAGCTCCACTCTCTCTGTTTTCAAACTCCACTGTTGTTCCACTCATTGCTTAGAAGATGCAGATGTTCATTTTTATTGTGCCAGCTCCACACCTGTTAGTTTGGGTTAATAATTAAATGAATCTTTTTTCATAAATTACTGCAAACGGCAGCTTGTGTTTGCCTGTAGAGACTGCAGAAAGATTACTAAAAATAGTGTGCATTTTTGACCAAGCTCAAAGTCCAAGTTGTCCATGTACAGTGTATTTGCTAACATTCTGTAGCACAAATGAGGCCGACAAGCTCAGCAGCACACCTGGAGCTGGCTGAAGGGAGATTGGTTTGTAGTTAAAAACACACTCTCAACTGAAGAAAAGGAGCCACCCGTCAACTGCTAAGAGAGAATATCTGTGTAGCTTAACACTGAATATTCTTCAAAGAGTCTGTCAGCAAGTATATTAGTATTATATTAGTATATAACAAAAGATAAACAATACAAGACAAGCAATTTAAAAAAAACTCAAAATCAAACTAATCCTTATTATTGAAAAATGCTGATGTGACAGAACTTTGAATCATATATGCTGAATTACTTTCAAAAGTAAAATAATCGTGACGGACAAGGTAAGCGACTCATGTTGTAACTGACCTCAGACACCGGAGATTTTGGCGGAAAATTAAAGCAAATGGTAGTCTAGAATTGAACAAATTCCTTTAAGCTTCAGTATTACCAAATACCCTATTGCCAGTCTTGGCAGCCGGCGATCAGTCCGCCAGGGCCTCTGCTCCTGGCCGCCGCCCAGCACACAATGCACCCGACCCCTATGGCGCCTCCTGCGGGTGGTGGGCCTGCGGGAGGATGGGCCCATGTCTCCTCTTCGGGCTGTGCCCGGCCGGGCCCCATGGACTAAGGCCCGGCCACCAGACGCTCACCCTCGGGCACCCTCCCCGGGCCTGGCTCCAGGGCGGGGCCCCGGTAACCCTATCCCGGGCAGGGTAAACTGTTCCCTCGATGTTTTCTTCATAAGGGTCTTCTGAATCTCGGTGTCTTGTTCGCGAGTGATGGGAGAAGGGAGCCGGAGATCGACAGACGGATTGGTGCTGCGGCTGCAGTGATGCGGACGCTGCACCGGTCCGTCGTGGTGAAGAGGGAGCTGAGTGTAAAAGCGAAGCTCTCAATTTACCGGTCGATCTCGTCCCTACCCTCACCTATGGCCACGAGCTGTGGGTAGTGACCGAAAAAGAACGAGATCGCGGATACAAGCGGCAGAAATGAGCTTCCTCCGAAGGGTGGCTGGCCTCTCCCTTAGAGATAGGGTGAGAAGTTCGGCCATCCGGGAGGGGCTCAGAGTAGAGCCGCTGCTCCTCCACATCGAAAGGAGCCAGTTGAGGTGGTTCGGGCATCTGACAAGGATGCCTCCTGGGCGCCTCCTGGGTGAGGTGTTCGGGCATGTCCCACCGGGAGGAGGCCCAGGGCAGACCCAGGACACACTGGAGAGATTATATCTCTCGGCTGGCCTGGGAACGCCTTGGTATTCCCCCGGATAAGCTGGAGGAGGTGGCTGGGGAGAGGGAGGTCTGGGCTTCTCTGCTTAGGCTGCTGCACCCGCAACCCGGTCTCGGATAAAGCGGATGAAGATGGATGGATGGATATTACCAAATACACTTATCAATTGTCTTATAACTAGCAATATTTGTCTAAATCATCTTCAACACCCTGGAGAACAACGGGGAGAGTTTAGAGCAGGGGTCGGCAACCCTAGGCACGCGAAGGGTTAACTGATGGCACGCACGACCATAGCTGGACTGGCCATCGGGCATAAGGGCATTTGCTCGGTGGCCCGATTATTTTTTTTTTTTTTTTTTTTATGGTGGTGGACTGACCAGACGCTGGTCGGTGTGTAAAAATAACTCAGTTGTTTGGTGGTGGCTATGGCGGAGCTTCCACAGATTCAGTAAAATTAACAAGTGGTGGAGGCCAGCAGGTGGATGAGGGAAGGGGAGGCAGGAGGAGGAGGAGGAGAGACCCGAGGCAGCCGCCGGTCGGAGCCTCAGGTGAACTGAACTTCAGGTAAGAAGTTAATGACCTGCAGTCTATCTGGGTCAGATATAAACCAAGTTTAGGTGGAGTTTATTTTCGTTGTGCTGACTTTTTACAGTCAGTTACAATAACTCGTACTGCGTACTAGCTAGCATGACGGAGTTTATATACTGCTGGGCGGGTGCTATGATTTTATTGATAGTGAACTTTATTTTATTCACAAGGTTAGTTAGTAGAGTTGCCAACCGTCCTGTACAAACGGAATCGTCCCGTATTCAGAGAAAATATTACGCGTTTCGTGTTGAGCTGAGAAGGAACACAGTTTGTCCCGTACTTCAGCCAGGATGGAAAAAGACACAAAGCTGGAGTTATTGTGTCTTTGCTGCACAGCTGCATCTTCTTCTCCTCTCATTCTCTCCCCTCTCTCTCCTGTTGCTACTTCAATCATGAAACTGATCAATGATCAGCTGATCAGCTTTTCTCTCTTGTTTATTTATCGCCCACTTTGCGCCAGAAAGAGGAAACTGCCGGATGTCGCGCTAAACAACAGCAGCACGTTTAAGCTTGATCAGCTGTTGTTAGAATTTATTTAATATTAATTTCTAGTATCAGCTGATGTTTGCTGGAGCCACAGCTGTAAAAGCTGCTGGTCATGATATCGGTTTGGTTATCTGGTGAGAGGGAAACATGAAGATGAAACCAGGAGATGTCCTTACTGAATCATCAGAGCTGAACAGGTGATGGAGAAACAGGTTTACCTTTTAGGTGACATGGATGAGTTGAAGGGAAGTTATGAACTGTTTCTGAGAGACAAATAACACCAGGATCCTTTTCTACTTAGCTGACAGCTGGTAACTGTGCAGGTCTAGCAAAGTTTTGCCAGGGGGCCAGGTAGGGCATTAACAGGGAGAGGGGGGCACAAAGATATACTTTCTTATTCTCATTTAAAATGTCTGGCTGTTATTAAATAATTATCTGAAGCTTACAACCAAAGTTTTTATCTGACGTAAAATGAATAGAAATCATACATTTACCAACAAGACAGAGTACATCACTGTCACAACAGCGTTTGTTTTCATTCAAAGGCTTTATGGCTTTAATATCTGGGGGGCCGGTCTTTAGTCAAAATGCATCCATAGACTCGAGACACAATGCATTTTTGGGACTTTCAGGTGTATGGACCAATGTTTTATTTTCTGATCAAACCAGAAATCTTTAATGAGCAGCTAGATTTGTCTGGCATTAACTGGCTGAGTTAATGCCAGTTAATGCGACATCGAAGCAGCTGGAATCTACAGCTGTGCATGTTCATGGAGCTTGCATTTTCACCTGCGGGACATCACTACCTGACAAGTTTAACTGTCTTCAGAACATTGCAGAGGCTTTATTGACAGTATTTGGCTCTACATATCTGTGTGAGCAGATTTTCTCTCACATGAGTGTCCTCAGGTAGCCGTCTGAATGCTGGACACTCGGAGACCTGTGTCTCTGAGTGGGAGACCAGAGATCACATTAACATGTGTGTCTCTGTATTAACAAACATACCATATTGGCCCAGTTTATTTTTCTTATCATTGTTGTGAGGAGACCATAAATAGCATTTGTATTTTCTGTTGTACAGTTCATTTGCTGTTATGGAGTTCTTGTTATGAATAAAAAGTGTCTTTTTTTTGTTTCAAAATAGCTGATAACTATTCGCTGATAGCTGCCAACATTTGCAAACAAATATAATTCTATAAAGTGGTTCTATATAATGTGTAACTGTTAATATAGAGCGTTATTAAATTTATTGCTAATGCAATCATATGGCACACTGACTTCTGAGGAAATTTTAAATGGCACTCGCCATCAAAAAGGTTGCCTACCCCTGGTTTAGAGGCTCTCCAAGATTACATTGATCAGTGGTTCCAGGATCTCATAATGAAAAAGGCTCAGAGTGCAGCTTCCCCGGCCAAATCTGAGACGCTGTCGTCGAAAAGACTTCGCCCGGCAGATTCCCCCGGCACAACATTGCCAGCCGGCAAAGATATTGCCGACATATTGGAGTCAATCGACCAACGATTGTCCAGCTTCGATGCAAGGCTGTCCTTGGTGGAGATTCTTCACCGGGAATTTAAATCCTTGCGAGAATCCCTGGAGTTCAGCCAGCAGCAGGTGGAAACGCTCGCTGCTGAAAATGCCACGCTAAGGGAGTCGGTGAAATGTCTCACAGAAAATGTTACCCAGCTCAATAGAGAAAATAAAAACATAAAAGAGACAGTTATTGATCTACAAGCTCGTGGCATGCGTGATAATCTTGTATTTTCTGGTATTCCAGATGCCGCTGGAGAAGACGCGCAGACTACGGTGAAAAGCTTCATCAAAACCCACCTGAAGCTGCTGGAGGACACGGTGAAGAACATCGTCTTCGATAGGGTGCATCGCATTGGCCCCATGCGGGCTGTGACCGGGAGACCACGTCCTATCGTGGCCAAATTCGGCCACTTCAAACAAAAGGAACATGTGAAAAGCCGCGGCAGGGAATTAAAAGGAACGGACTTCAGCGTGAACGACCAGTTCCCCAAAGAGATCCTGGAACGACGCAGGGTCCTCTTCCCAATCCGACGCGGCTTCATCCAGAAGGGCTCCCGCGCTGTCATCGCTGTGGACCGGCTGTACGTGGACGGACAGCTCCACCGCGACCCCGACATCACTCCGTGGCTGTATTAACTTCACACCAAATAAGAATCCGCTACACCCTTTCCCTATCCACTCACACTAACTTGCATTAACATCTGTTTAACTTACTAGTATCAAATCGCATCTTAAGTGTGATATCATAGCAGAATTAACACCGTCACTCTCCGTCAATGGTTTGATTGGAATGTTTCCGGTTTTCTTTCTTCTCGTTTTTTTCCCCTCTTTTCCCCCCTCTTGTTTTTATGCTGCTCACCCTTGTCCTTGGTTTCTTTCTTTTTTATTTTCTTTCACTGCTTCGATCACCTGCTTCCACACTCATCCACAAACTTTATTTCGACACATACGCACAGCACGATCACGCACAGTCATGCGCTCAACGGCAGCACATTTACATCAGTCAGACAGCGCACACAGACGTATAGGATACACACACTTAAGTCAAGCGCACTCATATTAGTAAATATGCAAACACATAGACTCAGGGAGCATCTCGCCACACATTTTTTTCTCTCTCTCCTCTTTATTTACGAACACGTGATGTATTCTCTCCACCTGTCTAAGCGACACACACAGCGTACACCCCTAGTTATACACAGACATCTATGGGCGCACTAAGGTTTGTTACATGGAATGTAAATGGAGCTGGCTCCAGAGAAAAGAGGTTAAAAATATTTAACCAACTCAAAAAACTACAGGCAGATGTTGTCCTTTTACAAGAGACCCACAGACCTCTTTGAGCAGGGGTGTCCAAAGTCCGGCCCGCGGCCGTCCATTTTTAATTGGCCCTCAAGTAATTTTATAAATAGAATAGAAAATGGCCCGCACTTCAACTTTTGCTTGAGTGTATTGCACTTCTTAGTTTTAACACCAGGGGGAGCTGCTGTTGATCAAGGCAGTTGCTCCACCAAAAAGGACAATCACAGAAGAAATTTACCCCAAGTTACCAAATATGGCAGAACCAAAGAAGCGAAAGGTAGAAAGTGAGTGCAGAAAATTTCAGACACGGTGGGAGAGTGAATATTTCTTCAAAGAATTAAAGGGGACGTGTGTCTGTTTGATCTGCACTGAAACTGTGGCAGTTATGAAAGAGTATAATGTACGACGTCATTATGAAACCAAACATCAGGCCTATGCATCCTACACTGGTGCTGAGCGAGAGCCAAAATTAAAGCAAAGGGTAGCTATCCTGGGGTCAGCAACAGTATTTTTTTCGTGCTCAAATTGTCCAGGAAAAGGCTCCAATAGCAGCTATGAGGTCGCCCAACTCATCGCAAGACATGGCAAGCCTTTTTCAGATGGAGACCTCATAAAACACGGCCTCCTTAAAGTCACCGAAATAATGTGCCCGGAAAAAGTGCAGGACTTCAACAACGTCAGCATGTCCAGAAATACAGTTGTGAGACGCATTGAAGACTGTCAGCCAACATTAAACTGCAACTGTCTGATAAAGCTGTGCTTTTGATTTTTACTCCATCGCATGTGATGAGAGCACCGATGCCACAGACGCCGCACAGCTGCTAATTTTTTTTGCGGGGAGTGGACGAGAGCACGAGCGCTTTAGGTGAGTAAAAAATATATTCCACAGTACCGGTGTGTTAATGTGCAGGTACACATGCTTCAAATATCAATAATGCGCATCAATTCTGTCACTACCCTGCTTTTGCGCACCACTTTCTTATATGCGTTTTCTTGTTAACACACAGAGTACACACCGCTGTGCACAGCGCGCGCTTACGCAAAGTCAGCTGATCTCATCTGATGCAGATCTGCTCCTTGGTCAGGTGACATTTGTCTGGATTTTTGGCACGAGTGGCGTCGGATCAGCACCGCGGCTGGATGGCCCGATTTAAATACCCAGCGCAGCTGATACTCACCAGAATAATTCACTAAAATTATATGCACTCCTGTTATTAAGTCCAGTTCAGTCTGTTAATGTTGATAACGGTTTCAAATGAACGTTAATAGGTGTGTTGCTAAGCCTAATAACTTAAATAACAAGCTTGAAATGTACCCGTCCTATTTTCCCCTTTATTGTTTTTTCTCTGTGCTGTAAATCTTCTGTCTAAGAAGAAATCTGCTGCTGTTCTGAGAATGAGCTACCAAAGCTTTTTCTGAATAAATCAATAAAGATCCATCTATGGAAAGCTGTGATGAAGGCAGTTTTGTCTTTAATTATATTCAACAATATAACACATTTGACCACTTTTAAATGATTTTTCTAACTTTAATACACTACAGTTAAGGTTATATACCTAATTTCTAGTAAGTGGCCCCGCCCCTCCTATATTTTTATGTATGTGGCCCTCAGTGAAAAAAGTTTGGACACCCCTGTCTTAGAGGTTCGAATGAACTTAAAACACCTGAGTTCCCTAATGTGTTCTCAGCTTGTTATAATTCTAGACAAAGGGGAGTAGCAATTTAATACATAAAAATATTAATTTCACAGTACTCGATACAGTTATAGATCCAGAGGGCAGATTCTTAATCATTAAACTATCTAGACTTGATAAAAGGCTATGTATTGTAAGTATATATGGTCCAAATGTTGATGATCCCTCATTCTTTCACAGTTTTGTCAGTGCACTCTCTGAACACCTAGATTGCACACTTGTTCTTGGAGGCGACCTCAACCTTGGACTAAATGAAGGAATGGATAGGCTCAACACAGCAGGAACTCAGCGTAATTGGCAGTCCACAAATATAATCAAACAGTATATGAGCGACTTTGGTCTTTGCGATGCATGGCGCTCCCTTCACCCCACCAGTAAGGAATATACTTTCTTCTCACATGTTCATCACTCCTACTCTCGTCTGGATTATTTTCTGGTCAGCAGCTCACTGCTGAGCGACATTTCAGACACTGAGATTCACCCTATAGCTGTCAGCGATCATGCTCCTGTATCTTTAACACTAATGCACAAGAATAATACTACGCCAAGAACAAACTGGAGATTTAATACATCGCTGCTCAAAGATGAAGACTTTATTAAATATTTTAAAAAAGAATGGACTCTATATTTAGACTTTAATGACACTCCCGGAACATCAGCATCTGTTCTATGGGAAGCAGGGAAAGCTGTGATGAGAGGTAAAATAATCTCTTTCTCATCACATAAAAAGAAAGAAGAAAACAAAAATACTCAGGAATTAGAAAAAACCATCAAATCCCTAGAAGAAGCCTACGCGTCCCACCAAGATCAGGAAACATTGAACAAAATACGCAAAACAAAACTAGAATTAAAAATGAGATAATTGATAAAAAAACAAAATTCTTAGTACAAAGACTACGCTTACAAAATTATGAACATGGTAATAAATCCGGTCAATTTCTAGCAAACCAGCTAAAAATAAATAAAGAAAAAACAACTATATGTGCTGTTCAAGATTCATCTGGGAACACAATATATGAACCGAAACAAATAAACAACATTTTCAGGGATTTCTATAAAATGTTGTATTCACCACAAATAAACCCATCTAAAAAGGAAATTGATCAGTTTTTGGACAACATAACTCTTCCTAAATTATTAGACACTCAAGCAATGGCACTGGATTCACCACTGACGCCAGGTGAACTCCAGGAAGCCCTGATAAGTACACCTAATAATAAGGCTCCAGGTCCAGACGGCTTTCCTGCAGAATTCTACAAAGAATTCTGGACGATTCTAGCACCAGTTTTTTACAGAACGTTGTTGGAAATCAAAGAAAATGGCAGACTTCCATCAAATATGAATTCTGCAAACATCAATCTCCTGCTAAAGCCAGGCAAAGACCCTGTATATCCCTCAAGCTATCGTCCAATATCCCTTATAAATGTAGACCTCAAAATAATCTGCAAAGCTCTGTTACGACCCAGCTCGAAATGACCGTAACCAGAGCGGGATGTCACGCGACTTCCCACGCCCAAACAGACACAGCCACAGCATTGGACTTTTAACAGTAATTTATTCACACTAATGGCACAATGGGGGGAGTGTATACTTTCGGGGTGAGCCAAGGCCAACACAACAAACAAAACTCAACCTAGGCTTCGGTTCCCCTCTGACCTGTTCATGGAAAAGAAAACAAAGAAATAACACAGACTGACTTCCCTGGTCTACAAACACAGGAGAAAAAAAGGTATCCCAAAATAATCGGCAGCTCACCCCTACTTACTCCGCACCTCACACACATGCCCGACTTTTTAACTAAGAGACTATAGCTGCGGCCGCTCCGTCTGGAACAAAGGCAGGTGCATGGGAAGTCTGCCACACATCCCCCGCCCAGCTCTTCAGACGCCCTTTTGTAGTTCACGTCCACCGCAGGAACCAGTCACATCAGGCCGTTCATTAGGTCCACCAATCACAGCCAAGCCCCTGCACAGGTGAATTTACATACACATATGTCAGAAGAGAATATTGTATAATATGATCAGCTATATGAAATGTATCTTTTTATCTTATTATTAAGGACATGTCTAAGTGACTTTTCACCTAGTAACTTGTGTGCAGCTACTAACCGCTTCCTGTCTTCAGAGAACAGAGAAGTAAAACCTCAGCTCTTTTAGAAGAACATGCAAATGTAGTGAAGGGGAAAAACCATGGCTCTAAATGACGTTGTTACCTTTGTACACATACACACACACACACACACACACACACACACAGGAACATCTTGTATAAATAAAGGACGCGGACAGTCAATAGACGCAGATCCTGCGTCTAAAGGGCTGCCCTCGCGAGCGAAAGAAGAACTGCAGTTGTTTGTGTTTTCTGACTCAGACGTCTCAACTGAAGAACGGCAGGGTGATTTAAAGAAATCCCCTGTCATTTAAATTGGTCCTTCGAACCTAGAGATGGAAAAACCAGACACGTTTCTGTGACTCCAATAAGGTCTGACTTCTGCATCCTGACGCCGTGGGTAAACCAGCACCGAAGTCTGTCGACAGCCCTCTCCAGGTAGAGGTGAGAGTCCTGGAACGTTGAATTCGGGTCCAGGCCGGTGATTTAGTACTGGTCCACGACGTTGGGATCCAGATGACCTGAACAACCAGCAAAAGACGACTGAGGGTGAGAAAACACTTTTTGGTTTTAAACCGCCGGAAGGGTTTAGAAGAATGCGCAAAATAGGTTAGAAGTAGCCGGAATTACTTCAGGAAATGCGCAAAGGTTGGAAGTAGCCGGAATTACTTCGGGATACGCGTAAAATAGGTTAGAAGTAGCCGGAATTACTTCGGAAAAACACGTGAAATAGGTTGAGTTCGCCGGAAGGAACTAAATTTAGGCTGGTTTTAGAGGTAGCCGGAATTACTTCGTGACAAATTAGCGCGCAAATGTCTATCTGTGTGTATGTATATTTGTTTTGTGTATGTGTTTGGAAGTAAGTTGATTTTACAGCACAATACGCTGCTGAACTACTTCCATTGTTTGTTTGTTTTTTATTGTTTTCTTTGTGTATCCTGCAAAAGCTCAAGTACTGGTGATAAAGGGGAAAGGTAGAAGGGCGTGTCAGCAACCACCCCCGAGTTTAGTACCAGAGAAAGCTTTGCAGTTCTGTGATAATGGGGAATCAGCCCACAAAACTCACTGCTGACGAGCAGTGGCTAGAAAAGAAATGTCCAGGCGCCGGACAAATCAGTGCTTGTAGATGAAGAATTCCTAAGACAACAAAATGTCCCACTATACATTCACCCATATCAGGAGGAACATAATAATCCCTCATCAAGTATAAAATTTGAGATCAAAGTAGAAGTTTAAAAAGAGTTGGATACAGACCCAACTGAATATATATATAAATACTCTTAGGAATAAAGTGGAATAAAGAAAAGGTTAAATCAAATTAGAGCTTATCTCTACTATATTCAAACTAATAATAGGAAGCATAACAACCTGTAAATTGGTACAAATGAAACAAATTGGGAAGACAACTATGCATGAAAGCAGATAATTCACACGAAACCATATTAAAATAAAAAAGAGAGATGCATAAGGTATATTATGGCTGTGTCATTGGTCAGCCAAGGAAAAGCAAATGTCTCCAGCTTGGGAAGGTGTGTAGCTGCAGATTCACACAGACCCGTGATGGATACATAATAAAATATAAAATAATAAACTATTGTATATTAGTAGTATAGTAGTATATTGTAATATACTATCGCTGTTATAAAAAAAGGAAAAACAATACAATGATAACATTAATAATGACATACTATTAATAATAAAAGGCACCTCAGTCAGTTATGATGTGAGGTGGATAATTGTTAAAAGTAGTCTGATTCAAACTTAAGGTTTGCTCAAACTCAGTACAAATGATATATGAGATGAAAAAATAAGGAAAATACCTAATCTAATCAAGTGCATAGAGACACTTGACCTGTTTGTATATAATAAGTATAATATAATAAATAATAAGTCAGGCCCTGAATATAACAGCCAAAGCTACAGGTTTGAGACAACACAACAGTGCACTGGCTGCTGATTCTATTTTTAGTTATGTGTGTGTGGTGAGAAGCTGTGAGGATGATGAGAGGTTTCAGTTTTTTTTCTTTTCTTTTTGACTTGCTCTTTCTGATTATGGAAGGCATGTTTAATATACTCGTATGAAAGTGTATTTTGAGTGATTTTAACCGTGTGAATGCTGTCAGTATTTGATTTGAGTGACTCTGTTTGAAAGAAAAGGCAGTGTGTGAGACGATTACTGAATGACAAAAGAGGTTAGAATGTTTAAAAGTGTGAATGAAATAAAGGTGTATTGTTTTTAGATTAAGATTTAGTAGAATTAAAGAGGGTCTGTAGATTATAAATACAAAGAAAAAACAAAAGAGTTAGATTAGTTTGAAGAAACAGGAAATATGGCTCTGTGTGCCTGCTGTGTGAGAGGACGTGGTGGTTGTGAGAGGAACTTTGCATGCCCATAAAAGGGAAACTCACTGTGACAAGTGTGCACCCAGAGAAGAGAGACAGACGAGTTAAACTCTTGGTAGATGAAGCAAATGGAGGTTTTAAGAAAAAGTGATAAAAGGATATTAATTAAATGTTCTAGTGTGCCAATACAGGTGGGCTTCTCTCAACATTGAACCTTGAGTAACCGGCAGAAAGTATAGAGGAACAATTGGGAAAAACAGGCCACATTTGGCTGACATTCTACAGCTTCACCTGTCACTTTGTCCCTAAACTGAGAAGAAGTTCAAAGGACAGTTAATCGCCTGATGAAGACCGACAGAACATCGTGGACTTGAATACAGCAGGCAAACGACAGTGCCCCGGATCCATTAACACTGATGACGACTGACGACCAGCAGCAGCATGTAAGAGTAATGCAACATGTACTGTGAAAATACAGGCTGGGCAGTTGAACAGTGGGATAAAGAATTGTGGAAGAGCACTGGACATTGAGTGTCATATTTGCCATGCTTGGAGTAATTTTGGAAGAGAAGACTGGAGAAGAAAAAGAGAAGGAACAAATTGTGTTTGCTGGAGCTTTGAAGCCCGAACAGGACAATGTGAATGAAAAAGGGACCAGTGTCAGGTGAATGTGGACGAGTAAGACTGCGAGAATATAGGATATAATTGGATTGGAAAAATTGAAACAGGAACTCATGATTGTTTAGTGATGTCCACCATATCACGTTTAAAAGAGGTAAACACAAATAGACCACACACATACACAAATTGTTACATGTGAAAGTATTTTTGAGATGAATTAGAAGTGAGGTAGTTTGAATTTAGAACTCAGTGATAAGATGCATGAATTAAACCTTATTGAAACAAACACTTGCAATGAAGAAAGCAGCTTACACTCAATTAAAATGAACGCAAAGCCTTGGTGCCATAGGCAATTTGTTTTTGTTTTTGTTTGTTTGTTTTGTAAGCTTGGAAAACAAATTTGTGATCATACTTGTGGATCACAGTGACATATAATGATTAGGCACATGATTTAACAATGACGAGTTTTAGAGCTGTGAGTTATGAGCTGTAAGCAATGCGAAGTTTTTCCTTAACTTAAAAGTTTGAAATATGTAAGATGTATGAATTCTTTGAGAAATAGGAATTGCCTAAAATGCCCTAAGTCAAAATGTAGTGTTGCATCTACAAAGAAGAAAGCAGAAGAAGCATTCAGAAACTTGAAACTGGCATTACAGACAAATACAGTTTTGGCTTTGCCTGATTATGATAAGCCTTTCTACTTACACGTAGATGGACGTACGACAACTTACACCTAATGGATATGACACAAGATCACATCCATCCTTGGATGAAAAATGACTGATACAGATATGTGTTTAACAAAACCACAGAGAAAGACTGTTATGTTTGCTCGCACATGCCGAGCATATTAACACAGCCATGTATGGGAAACACCCTGGGACAGGTGCACTAATTCTGATTCCTGACCACCTTCAGAGTGACTTTTGTAAAGTGCAACAACAGCAACATCGTAATCCTGATCCAGGAAGAAGCCCTCAACTTTAACAAGTTTTAAAGAGACTGTTGATCGTCATTGAATTTTTCTTGATTTTATTTTGCTGTTCTTTACTTATGTTATTCCCTGTTTAAAGCTGTAATCTCACAGATGATAAGTTTGTCATTCACAGCATACGCAGATGCATCACAAACTGATGAAGATCATGAAGACTTCTTTTCCTATTTTTCAGATGAAGATGAGGTGTAACTAATGATGTAGTAACTGAGAATGTGAAAGACAAGTAGTTACTCACTGATGAATTGTACATTTCATTTCGTGATCAACAGGAGGGAATGTCAGAAGAGAATATTGTATAATATGATCAGCTATATGAAATGTATCTTTTTATCTTATTATTAAGGACATGTCTAAGTGACTTTTCACCTAGTAACTTGTGTGCAGCTACTAACCGCTTCCTGTCTTCAGAGAACAGAGAAGTAAAACCTCAGCTCTTTTAGAAGAACATGCAAATGTAGTGAAGGGGAAAAACCCGCGGCTCTAAATGACGTTGTTACCTTTGTACACATACACACACACACACACACACACACACACACACAGGAACATCTTGTATAAATAAAGGACGCGGACAGTCAATAGACGCAGATCCTGCGTCTAAAGGGCTGCCCTCGCGAGCGAAAGAAGAACTGCAGTTGTTTGTGTTTTCTGACTCAGACGTCTCAACTGAAGAACGGCAGGGTGATTTAAAGAAATCCCCTGTCAACATATCAAGAAACAGACAAACCAACAGCACACGTAACACCCCCCACCATAAGAATTAAATAATTCCTTGCTTATTTAATTCCTATCTGCTTACACTGCTCTAGATAGGGCATCAGCGAAGACATTATCGAGGCCCTTTTTATGACTAATCTGTAGGTTGAAGTCTTGTAACAGGAGGGACCAGCGCATGAGTCGCTGATTGGAATTTTGCATTCGCGAAAGAAACACAAGTGGGTTGTGATCTGTGAAAACTTGAACGGGCACAGCGCTAGACCCCAGGTAGACCTCAAAGTGTTGCAAGGCTAGCAACAATGCAAGCGCTTCCTTTTCGATGGTGCTATAGTTCATTTGGTGCTCATTGAATTTCTTCGAGAAATAGCAGATCGGATGGTCCACTCCGTGTTGATCTGCCTGCAGCAGAACCGCACCCGCTGCAGTTGCACTGGCATCCACCTCCAACTTGAAAGGAGATTCAAAGTTAGGGGCTGCCAAAACTGGGGCACTGCACAGTAAAGTCTTCACTGACTCAAAAGCAGTTTGGCACGCCGCAGTCCATGTGAAGGGTTTGGTTGGACTGACTAAGTCAGTCAGGGGAGCGACTACGGAGGCAAAGTTTTTACAGAAACCGCGGTAGTAACCACACATTCCCAAGAAGCGGCGTAACGCCCTCCTTGTTTGTGGAATCGGAAACTCAATAATAGCTTCCACCTTTGCGGTTACAGGGCACACTCGCCCATGACCCACCTGCTTTCTGAGGTAGGTGATGGTGGCTTTTCCAAACTCACATTTAGTCAGGTTTACAGTGAGCGATGCTTCCTCGAAACGCTTAAAAACAGTTGAGAGAGTTTGGAGATGACTGCTCCAGGAAGCAGAATAAATGACCACATCATCTAAGTAGGCATCACAGTTTGGGACCCCGGCCAAAACCTTAGCCATCAGGCGCTGAAAAGTTGCTGGCGCATTACGCAAGCCAAAGGGCATCACAGTATACTGAAGGAAGAGATCGGGGGTAACGAATGCAGAGATCTCAGACACTCTTGCAGTTAAAGGAACCTGCCAATATCCCTTCAATAAATCCAATTTGGTCACATAAGTAGTGGACCCCACCCGATCAACACAGTCATCCATCCTAGGTAATGGGAAAGAGTCCGCTTTAGTGGCCGCATTCACCTTTCGATAATCCGTGCAGAATCAAGGAATATTGTCTGACTTGGGCACAAACACGCATGGTGAGCTCCATGCGCTAGCACTTGGAACGGCCAAGCCATGCTCTAGAAGATAATTAACTTCTCTCTGCATTATTTCCCTTTTTACTGGGTTCACCCGGTACGCATGTTGTTTAATTGGCTTATGCCCCTCCACATCAATGTCATGACATAAGACAGTCGTTTGGCGCGGGTGATCAGAGAAAAGTGACAAGTTGTCCTTTATCAGGGTAATGATGTCAGTTTGAGCAGATTCAGGTAAATCCGCAACAAATGATTCAAGATCATTTAGAATTACTGAATTTTTCAGCCCACTACCTAAGGTATCTTCCTTCCCAGATAACCCGTCATCCGACGGTTTGTAAGCAGTAAGGGTGGCAACAGCGCACACCGGGGGCGCTGTTGTATTTTGCTTACGGGGATAGAACAGTTTCAAGGTATTCACATGGCAAACCCTGGTTTTTCGCCCCCGATTTGGAGTGCGTATCACATAATGGTTGTTGTCGAGTTTACATTCAACACTGTAAGGACCAGCGAACTGTTGATAAACTGGACCCCACTACGGGCAACAACATCAGCACCTTCTCCCCTGGTTGAAAGCTCCTATCCACCGCCTTTTTTGTCGAAACGAGCTTTCATTTTAGTTTGCACTTGCTTCAGGTTTTCCCCGGCTATTTTCCACGCCAGGCGAAGCCTGTCTCGAAGCCGGCTTACGTAGTCGAGTACACTACATGGCTCCTCCGGAGTCTCCGACAGCCATTTTTTCCTCAAAAGTCGGAGAGGGCCTCGGACCACATGTCCGAAAACCAACTCCGCGGGGCTAAAACCCAGCGACTCTTGTCTAGCCTCTCTAATGGCAAACAACAGCAGGGGCAACCCCTCATCCCATTCTTTACCAGACTCCAAACAAAACTTACGTAACATAACTTTGAGAGTTTGGTGGAACCTTTCCAAAGCACCTTGACTTTCGGGGTTATATGGACTGGATGTAACATGCTTAGCATGTAGTTCATCAACAACCTGCGCAAAGACTCTGGACATGAAGTTGGTGCCTTGGTCCATTTGAATGATTTTCGGCAACCCAAACACAGAAAAGAATTTAATCAAAGCTTTAATGACCGCTTTGGCTTTTACCATACGCAGCGGAATGGCTTCTGGAAATCTTGTTGCTGAGAACATTATAGTAAGAATATACTGATTACCGGCTTTTGTTCTCGGCAATGGTCCCACACAGTCCAGTATTACCTTTTCAAAAGGTTCACTCATTACTGGGATAGGCGTTAACGGCGCAGGTGGAATGGGCTTGTTAGGTTTGCCCACCAACTGGCAGGTGGCACAAGACCGACAGTAAGCAGCCACATGTTTTTTTAAGCCAGGCCAAAAGAAATTACGCAGCACTCGGTAATAAGTTTTATTTACTCCGAGATGCCCAGCCATGCCGGCATCATGTGCTAGGCTTAGCACCTGATCACGATGTTGAGATGGTACCACCACCTGTGTAACACTTGATGCGCCACTCTGATCAGAGGACTACCGCCTCATTAACACGCCATCCTGCAGGAAAAAACGGGGAAGGATGCTTTCCCCAGCCGTGGCAACGGCTGCAAAACAGGGACTCAAAGACCTGTCATTTTCCTGAGCGCTTACCAAAGCTTCTCTATTCACATCTCCACTTAATGCCGGTGTTAAATTTAGCACACTGCATTTATCCCCCACACTCTCTCTCTCCCCAACACAACTCTAATCTCAAAGAGATTAGAGAAAATAACCCCCATCTTAATTCATCCTGACCAAACTGGTTTCATAAAAGGTAGGCACTCATCAACAAATACACGTAGATTACTTAATTTGATAGACTACTCATGCAGTAAAAACCTTGAAACTACAATATTTTCTTTAGATGCAGAAAAAGCATTTGACAGAGTTAACTGGAAATTTCTGTTTGGAACTTTACACAAATTTGGTTTTGGAACCTCTTTCATTAACTGGTTACAAATATTATACAATTCCCCAACAGCTTCTGTCAAAACAAATGACCAAACATCCTCCAGCTTGTCTCCTGAGGGGCACCAGGCAGGAATGCCCACTCTCCCCTTCACTGTTTGCAATTTTTATTGAACCACTAGCAGCAGCAATTAGACAGAATACAGGAATTAAGGGCATAAAATGCAAGAACGTGGAACATAAAATCAGCCTTTATGCGGATGATGTATTACTTTTTCCCCAAAACTCACAAACCAATCTCTCTGGGGTGACTGAATTGATAAACTCTTTTGCAAGAATATCACATTACTAAATTAACTGGTCAAAATCTACAGTCCTTCCGATTAATTGCTCCTTCCATAATTCTTCTTCTACACCACTGCAATCGGGAAATATAAAATATTTAGGTATTAATGTTTCTCCCAAGCTTGCAGATCTAACTAAATTAAAGCATATCCCACTTTTAAAGAAAGTAGAAGGTGATCTGGCTAGATGGAAATGTCTACCCATATCACTCGTGGGAAGGGTTGCCGCTATAAAAATGATGGTATTACCAAAAATAAATTATTTATTCTCAATGATCCCAACTAAACCGCCACAAGATTGGTTCAGATCTCTAGATTCATATATGTCCAAATTCCTTTGGAAAAATAAGCCCCCACATATCAGCTTAAAAACACTACAAAAGACCAAGGATAAAGGAGGATTAGAACTACCTAACTTTCAGCACTACTTCTTAGCCAACAGGCTTCACTTGCAGCAAGAGTCCTGACAGGGACTAGAAAGAGAGAGCAGATTTCTCCTGTTTTGGCTTCCCTTCATTGGCTTCCTGTTAAATCCAGAATTGAATTCAAAATCCTGCTCCTCACATACAAGGTCTTAAATAATCAGGCCCCATCTTATCTTAATGACCTTGTAGTGCCATATCACCCTATTAGAGCACTTCGCTCTCACACTGCAGGCCTACTTGTTGTTCCTAGAGTATTTAAAAGTAGAATGGGAGGCAGAGCCTTCAGTTTTCAGGCCCCTCTTCTGTGGAACCAGCTTCCAGTTTGGATTCGGGAGACAGACACTATCTCTACTTTCAAGATTAGGCTTCAAACTTTCCTTTTTGCTAAAGCATATAGTTAGGGCTGGACCAGGTGACCCTGAATCCTCCCTTAGTTATGCTGCAATAGACGTAGGCTGCCGGGGATTCCCATGATGCATTGAGTTTTTCCTTTCCAGTCACCTTTCTCACTCACTATGTGTTAACAGACCTCTCTGCATCGAATCATATCTGTTATTAATCTCTGTCTCTCTTCCACAGCATGTCTTTATCCTGTTTTCCTTCTCTCACCCCAACCGGTCGCAGCAGATGGCCCCGCCCCTCCCTGAGCCTGGTTCTGCCGGAGGTTTCTTCCTGTTAAAAGGGAGTTTTTCCTTCCCAAAGTGCTTGCTCATAGGGGGTCATATGATTGTTGGGTTTTTCTCTGTATGTATTATTGTGCGATCTACTGTACAATATAAAGCGCCTTGAGGCGACTTTTGTTGTGATTTGGCGCTATATAAATAAAATTGAATTGAATTGAATTGAATTGAATTTATCTCAGGATGGCTAAAACATACCCTCTTAGATGAACCTTGGCTAGATGTAGAACAAGCACTTTGCAATAATCTAGAGGTTTCAGATCTAACATTTATCAGCTCAAACACCCAACGACATGAATGCTTCAAAAGCGTCAACATTAGCTCTTCTCTGACAGCATGGTGGGAGTTTCTGAAGTTGACAGAATCTTCATTAATCCCATGCAAACGTACACCTATCTGGAACAACCCTGACATATTACAAAACAATAATATGATAAACTTTCCAGATTGGAGTGGTAAAGGAATCAAATATTTAGAACATATATTAGAAGGTAGAGAATTTATTCCATTTGACAGACTAGTTACACAATATGGGATTAACAACAAAAGATTTTTGGAATATCAACAAATTAACTCCTTAATAAAAAAGAAATTTATATCGGGTCAAGTTGAACTACAAACACCACCAAGTGTGGTACAATTTCTTACTCTTAAAACCCCCAAATTACTTTCCAAAATATACAGAACACTTTCTAAAACAGATGAATCAATATCACTTCCTATTGCAAAATGGGAAGCGGATTTATCAGTTAACTTAGACCAAAACTTCTGGTCTCAGATATGCTTAAAAACCTTTCATTTAATTAGAAATCCCAGTCTTCAATTAATTCAATACAAAACACTACATAGAGTGCACTATACAGGTCATCAGATGTTCAAGATGGGCTTTACGTCTACCAACAACTGCTCACACTGCCAAACCAATTTACCGGACAATTATATCAACGCTCTTTGGTTCTGTCCACCAGTTCAGAAGTTTTGGCGCGAGATATGTGAAGACTTATCAAAGTGTCTGAAATGTAACATTCCAACTTCCCCTTCAGTGTGTTTGTTGGGCAGCTTAGATAATGTCACTACAGAAAGAATATAGCCCATATGGTTTTCACTGCCCTATGCATATCCAAGAAAACAGTCCTCATGAACTGGAAAAATAAAAATAATCTTAATTCTAACCAATATAGAAATGATCTATTAGATTACATTAGTCTTGATACAGCCTCTGCCACCACATCAGATAGATTGTTCTGGACTCCTTTGATCATCTCCATCACCTAGTGGGGGTGGGTGGTCATAGTTTGGTCCCACCTTCACGGTTGTGATTGGTGTGGGGGCAGGGACAGGCTTGGGGCGTCGGGGGATTCCCCAGGAGCATCTTCCTTGGAGGGCTCAACCCGGGGTAGCGGTCATGGCCTATTAAGGGCTCTGTTGGCTCTTAGGTGACGGTTTCCTCGTGGCTGCGTGCAGCGGGGCTAGGGGAGGGTCTGTGCTGACGGATGTGGGTTACTGACCTGGTAGCCTGGCTGCCCCTGGGTGGGTCCGGGACGGGCGTGGGGTTCTGGGGGTGCTCCTTCTCTGGGCTGGGGCCCTGGCTGGGCCTTGGTGGCTTGGGTCCTGGTTGGTGTGTTGCCGGGGTTGTGGGCGGGTGGGTGTCTGGGGTCCCAGCCCTGGCGCAGGGTGCTGCCAGTGCATCGAGCCACCTGGGGGCTCTTCAACTGGTGGGGGAGGCTTTTACATCTTGCAGGAGGTCTCCTCTCTTCAGGAACTCACTCTGCAGGAGGGGGAGATACAGGAGAGGTGGAGGAAGTTCTCAGTCTGGGCGTCTATTGTCTTGTGTAGTCTGGAAGATGAGTGGATGATGGGGTGGGTGCAGTTTTCTCTGTGGTGGGGTCTGGTGGGTTGTCACGGGCACTGTGGGGCCAGGCGGCGCTGCTGAACTGGGCCCCGGTCCGGATGGGCCTGGACCCCCTTTCCCTGGCGGGTTGCAGAGTATGGGGGTGCCTACTTGGGTCAGCGGGGGAGCTGGCCCCAGGGAGGGGCCACTTTCCCCTCCCTTCCTTCCCTCCCGATCTCCAGCTGCCTCCCTCTTCCCGCTCCACCACAATCACCCACACATGCAGGGCCTTGGGGTAAAGGTGTGTCACCAGAGTGCAGGGGAGGCATCCCCCCCTCTGTCCCCTTCTGGCTGCCTCTGCCTCAATTTTATCCCACAACTTAGACATTCAAATTACTCACACTCTCATAACACATACATATAGGATCTTGGGGGTGGGCACGCTACACGGAATCCAAAAGACCATCAGGGTGTACACCTCACCCCTGGCGTCGTTGCCCACCTCTCAATTTTAAATACACGTAGACACTGAGGGCTAGCAGGAGGGGCTATGCGCTTTCCTGCTGCTCTCTGGCAGGTAGCTCCATGCCCTCCTGGGTTTTAAATGCACCTTAGAACACACATGCATCAACACTACATATGAGCGGGTGGAGGGAGGTTTGGAGTCTTCACACACCCCCGTTCTCTGCGGCCTGTTGGAGCGGGGGGGCTGGGAGGATGAGTTGGCCGTCTGACTGGGGTCTGGAATGTGGGGCCTCCCTGCTGCTGCGGAGTCGGGGTGGTCTGCTTCTGTCCACCCCAGGGAAAAGGGTAACACCACCTGGGTCTGGGTGCAGTTTCCCCCTCCGGGGGCAAGGGTACCTAGACCCGAGGCTTAGAGTACGCTTGGGGGGTGTGATTGTGTGTACAGTGTCTCTCTATGTCTGTCTCCACGTTGGGTGAGTGTTGAGTAATTGCATATGAGAGCATGAGGGTGGGAATGGATGTTTGTATCTGTGTGTGCCTGTTTGTCTGTGTCTATATGTCAGGTTGGGTATCAGACGCCACCTCTCTGGGGACATCTCAGGCCCTCCAAGGTATGGAGGCCTATCTCCCCCCACCACTTCCCCTGCCAGCGGCAGACGCCCTCAGACATCGGTGCGTTGGGGGTTCTTTGTGTCTGGGGATGGGCGTCTGGGTACCCACCGGCTCACTCCTTGGTGGCTGCTTGTCGGGGCCTGGAGCCTGGGGCTCACTTGGGCCACTTCGGGGGTGGGGTGCCCTCGGCCTCTCAGCCTGGGGCTCGGTCACTCAGGCACAGCTGGCTGTCGGCGGAGCTCACGGGCACGTCACTGCAACCCCCCCTGGCTTCTGCTCCACAACTGCTGAGTGACCCCTCATCTGGGACTCTCCTCAGCTCTTTCTGGGATAGTGGCGGGGCTCCCCCTCTGTTGGTCTTCCTTGGTCTCTTGTGTTCTGAGGGCCTCTGGATGTCTGGAGCCTGGATCTCCTCCATACCTGCTTCATGCCCTGGAGGACGGGGCTGTGGCCCCCCACACCCTCTAGCAGATCATTACATGAAGGAACCTATTAAAAACAAGTGCGTCCATGCTCACAGGTGTACACACGGGTGCTCACACACACAAACTACACCCTTTTTGGCTCCTACCTCAAAGCACACTGTGCACTGTCGATCTTACGTGCTGCACAATAATGTTTAATATTTAGTATTTACTGTTATATTCCCATAGATCATCGTGATGTTGTTTATTATGTTGCTCTTTTTTTTCCCTTCTGCTTGTTTTCTCTTTTTTCTTTCTCAACAGGTGATCCAGGTGATTGATATATGTATTTTTTGTCTGCTTATTCTGTTGGTTTTTGTTTTTTGCCCTTTATCCTCGTCCCTCTTCTCAGCTGTTTTTCTTTCCCTCTTTCTTTCTCCCTTCTCTTTTCCCCAGTCAAGTCTGTCCCGTATTTAACAAGTGAAAATAAAATAAAATAAACAATAAAAGGTGAATCAAATAGACCATTACGGCAAGGCTGGGATGATCCATTTGGTAAAGCAAATCCGTTGGGCATCTTTCTTCGCCTATAGACAATAATTCTGATGGCAAAAGAGCCAAACAGGGCAGGCAAAAAAAAAAAAAAATTTGCTGCATCACCTTTCATTTAAGATCCACTGTCATGGTACAAAGAGGCAAAATTTAAAAATTATAAATCAAAAGAGCATAGAAAAAAGTGTTTGCATGAATTGGGTGAATAAGGCAAGTTATTCAAAGCGCTTCGAGTGCTCAAAGTAGGATAAAAACCAGTCACTTGTATCTGTCATCCTTGCAGGGCAGCCCGAACCCTGCCTTTCCCTGCACCCATTCCAGTTACTCAGATGAGGATGGCTAGGGCCCAGCCGGTCCCTGTCCCGTTTCCTTGAGACCTGTTCCTCAGTTAGCAGTGGTTGGTGACGAGCTAGCTCCTGTGCCTGTCCCTGCACCTAGGGTGCAAGTCTTGCTCAGCCCACACCAGCGGTTTCTGTGCCTGCTGGGCCTGCTTCATCTCTGCCAGAGGTTTCTGCACCATCTGATCCTGCTCTGTCTAAGTGCTGCCAGTGACCTGCCAAGCTGCCAGAGGTGTCCCATGTGTCCCATCACCTCCACTGGTCAGTGGAGCATCCCCCAGGGTTGCTGCTGGCCACGCGGCTGCCCACCTGAGCTGTTTCGTCTCTGCTGATGGCCATGTGGCCACCCTCCTGAAATTTTGGCTTGGACTTTCAATTCATTTATTCCATATTTAACAGGTAGCCAATGAAGAGAAGCCAACATAGGAGAAATATGCTCAGCTGCAAAGCTGACTGCCAGGAAAAAATCCAAAGTGCCAAACCACAAAGTAAAATTTCTGCACTCTAAATCAGCGGTCCCCAACCTTTTTTGTGCCACGAACCGGTTTATGCCCGACAATATTTTCACGGACCGGCCTTTAAGGTGTCGCGGATAAATACAACAAAATAAAACCAGTGCCGGTACCGAAAAAAAGAAGATTTATTCATAACACATGTGAAAAGACCCAGGAAAACCAAGTTAACGATAAAAACGATAACAAAATAACGCTGAAAACCGATAAAAACCCTGAAAAACATACATTTCACACCTGAGCCTCAACTCTCGCGGCCCGGTACCAAACGACTCATGGACTGGTACTGGTCCGAGGCCCGGGGGTTGGGGACCGCTGCTCTAAATAAATTAAACCAAATATTCACCCGAACACTCCAGAGTCCAGTTTTGCTCATATCACCCATTGCTCTAAACCAGTCACATTAGTTACTGCTCCCCACCAGTCATCTCTACAACCTGACCTGAGTCGAATGAGCGGCCATGGAAAAATAAATTTGCGAATCTCTTGCGGCAGGCATCATCCATCCGTCCTATTCCCTACTCTCAGAAAAATTATGGTTCTTAAATGGTTCTTCAGATGTCTTCATGGTTCTTTAAAGAACCATCATACGTCAAAGAACCTTTTTATTTTGTAGGTGGTTCTTCAGCTATTACAAATGGTTCTTTAAAGAACAAAAGGTTCTTCATCCTTAGCCATCTAAGTTTGATGGTGTAAAATGGCATAAATATTTATTCACTATAATGAGGGTGTGAATTATACTGTGTGTTTTTCGTTTGTGTGCATGTGTGTGCGAAGGGGGAGGGCGGGTTACCTGGCAATTACCCTTTAAGAGCAGATGGTAGTGTCAAGAGGAGAAATATTTTACTGCTATTATTTGCTGCTATTTCTATAATCATCATTACCATTTCATTATTAATAGTGATGTTGCATCCAGATGCATTCAGATGTTCAAATATATTGGTATTATACGGTGGCCCTGAAGTGCAAACCACAAAAACAAATCACAAAACGCACAACAAATTGAAAAGCGCAAAAACAAATTGAAAAGCGCAAAAACAAATTGAAAAGCGCAAAAACAAATTCACTTAACGCAAAAACAAATTGAAAAGCGCAAAAACAAATCACAAAACGCACAACAAATTGAAAAGCGCAACAACAAATCACTTAACGCAAAAACAAATTGAAAAGCGCAAAAACAAATTGAAAAGCGCAAAAAACAAATTCATAACGCAAAAACAAATTGAAAAGCGCAAAACAAATCACAAAACGCACAACAAATTGAAAAGCGCAAAAACAAATTGAAAAGCGCAAAAACAAATTGAAAAGCGCAAAAACAAATTCATTAACGCAAAAACAAATTCACTTAACGCAAAAACAAATTGAAAAGCGCAAAAAAACAAATCACTTAACGCAAAAACAAATTGAAAAGCGCAAAAACAAATTCACTTAACGCAAAAAAACAAATTGAAAAGCGCAAAAACAAATTGAAAAGCGCAAAAACAAAAACCAAACCGGAAGAGGTAGGTACCAATGCTGCAACAACAGGCATCACTGATTGGATGATGGATCCGGTAGCCTTTTGAACCGGAAGTTGTTCTGTTCGGAAGTTTGGTGACTGCTCTACCAACTTTTTTCCACAACTTGGACAAAACTTGTTGGCTGTATCCCAATTCAGGGTCTGCAGCCTTAAAGGCTGCATTTTAAGGCCGATTACGTCACAGCGGCGCGCCGAAGGCTGTCCCAATTCAAAGGCTGCTCAAATGCGGCCCTCAAATTCGACCTTCATTTCCTGAATTTTAAGGCTGTGGCGGTGTAGACTTCGTGGCCCAACATATCCCACAATTTATAGCGGCAGTCACTGTGGATAATTTTGCTGCAGACGGCAGAAGCGTGGCGGCGAAGAGTAAACTGTTAAACGTAAGTACTGAATATGATGTCACTTTTTATGTGCAAATGTTTAATAATGAGGAACATTAAAACATTACTGTTGGCCACATGTCGGCAAAGTTATTTGCCATTAGCGATGTTTGTACTTTCAGCGTTTACTTTGTTTTAAAGCATTTAAAATATAATAATACAATAGTTGACCTTAATCTTACAGAGAATGTGATGATTTTATGGATAATTAAAGTCAGTCATATATCTACAAACACAACAAGCTGAAAGTCAGTGATGCTGCTCGGTTTGCAGTCCTGAATATCACGGCACAAGCAGGATTCACTGCACTGTTAATGTTAGCTATGTTATATTGCTGCCTCTGTTCGGTGGTGTCGAGCCAAACGGACTTTAACGTGTGTTTGAACGAGCTGACGGTTCACTCGTTAAGCTGAAAGAAAGATGCTTTAATCACAGGAGTCACACATGTGTCCACTGCAACCATCTGGAACTCTTCTTGTTTAGCACTTTCGTAATAACACAAACACTAAATCCTCCTTCTCTTGTGCTGTTTTGTAGCAGTGTGTACACCTGAGACTGTCACCTGTCTGTCTGTCCTGCACTCTCTCTCTGTTTCTTTCTCTCTGATTGTGGAATAAAAGTATGAACATGTATTTATAAGTTACACTTGTGTTTGAATCCTGCAGCTTATCACACATTTGATTTCCATGTGTGACGACTGCAAGTGTCCAGAGTGAGGACAGACTGAGGGACCCACTGCTGCACATCATCTGTGAGGCTTTGCACCCCTGATGATCCACCAGGACAAACTCAGCAGTGTGTGAGGAAGAGGAGGAGGAAGAGCCAGCAGCAGCTGACAGATGTGGAGAATAGACATACTGTTCCTGTTTGTGAAGGACTGCTAGAAACATTTAAAATAACTAATTATCTGTCCTGAATCATTATTAGGTAATGTTCAGATAATTTGATCATTCCAGTGTTTTCAGTGTGGGAGAAAGTACTCAGGGCCTTCAAGTTACACACTATGAAAGGCAGCACCAAGTTTAATATTCAGAAACCTAAAGTATGTATCAGCAGCAGAATGGAGCTAAAAATAAATGTTTGTTTCAGTTCTATGAAGCTTTGAGTATTTTGGATTAGTAGTACTGCTGTGTTTGTTGCATCATATTGCTGTAATTGTTTATATGCTTTATATATTCTGAGGTAAGTTGATCTATAGTGTTACATCATATTCTATAAGGATGTTATGTGTTTGTATACTTTCTGCCCAGTTTGACCCATTTAGCAGAAGTCAGCCTGTTTAAGGCTCTGATATCTATTCTGTATGACTTAAAGCAGTTATGACATGGTCTGATTTTCTCACCCAATAAAGGGATATTTAATGTATCAGTCTACTCTTCATTCTATCAGACACAGTTATCACAGCTCGTACATTTTCTATTTACACATATATGTAAGCATTGAGCCAAATTTAGTAATGCCAACATATTACACGGACAATATTTGTCTCTTATATATAATACATCTACATATACACTGTCAAAGATACTTGAGTGTCTTTGAGTGAAGATTTAAGGTGATAGGACATATAAATAACTGCAACTTGAATCTTTACTGAAGCTCAGTATTAGACACAGAGTTCACTCACATGAATTTCACTCACATGTGCTGTACCAGTGTACCTGCACATGTGATGTGACAATAGAAGTGATTTGATTTGAGAGTTCAAACTCACTGCTGTAATAACTTATGATTAATATAATAACTATAATATTGGCCATATCATATTTACACTGACTTTAGTCTCATGAACAACATTAGCTAATTGTTATTTACTAGCTAATCTTAAATGACTGTTCAGTACAGATATGAAGGCCAGCAATCATATTTTACAGTCCTGTGGTCTCAGCCTCAGATACGTATTAAATCACACAAAGCTCGTGTAGAAACAAACACACGAACAAAATATGTTCTCCTTCATTTCCGTCAAAGCTGTATGAAACGTTTCCAGCGGTTGGTGTTATGGTTGCTAGGCAACCTGGGCAGCGCGACGGAGGCTAGACCGTCCCATTTCACAAGCCTCGCACTTCCGGCCTTAGCGGTCTTTGAGTCTGCGGCCCTTGAGGATCGTTGAGGCTGCGTGCTTAAAGGCTGCAGACCCTGAATTGGGATACAGCCGTTGACTGCTCTTTCTCATAACCACGTTCGGCAGAACAACTTCCGGTTCAAAAGGCTACGGATCCATCATCCAATCAGTGATGCCTGTTGTTGCAGCATTGGTACCTACCTCTTCGGTTTGGTTTTTGTTGTTGCGCTTTTCAATTTGTTTTGCGCTTTTCAATTTGTTTTTGCGTTAAGTGATTTGTTGTTGCGCTTTTCAATTTGTTTTTATGTTAAGTGATTTGTTTTTGCGCTTTTCAATTTGTTTTTGCGTTAAGTGAATGTTTTTGCGTTAAGTGAATTTGTTTTTTGCGCTTTTCAATTTGTTTTTGCGCTTTTCAATTTGTTTTGTGCTTTTCAATTTGTTGTGCGTTTTGTGATTTGTTTTGCGCTTTTCAATTTGTTTTTGCGTTAAGTGATTTGTTGTTGCGCTTTTCAATTTGTTGTGCGTTTTGTGATTTGTTTTTGCGCTTTTCAATTTGTTTTTGCGTTAAGTGAATTTGTTTTTGCGCTTTTCAATTTGTTTTTGCGCTTTTCAATTTGTTTTTGCGTTAAGTGAATTTGTTTTTGCGCTTTTCAATTTGTTTTTGCGCTTTTCAATTTGTTGTGCGTTTTGTGATTTGTTTTTGTGGTTTGCACTTCAGGGCCACCGTAGTATTATGTTAGTCTTTATTACAGGTCCAGCAAGAACCACTTTAAATTGTTGAGTTGAATCTATAATTTTAAAGGCTTTTGAATGTTTTTATATTCTTACACTGGAGTCTTCAGTGGGTGAGAAAACTGAGCTGCAGCGACAGGAAGTACATGTTTTTGAAGTTACATGCTTTTGCAGAAGTGAAACTGAAAGCAGAGTCTGAGTGCAAGTACTGTGAGTAGGTTATGAAACTGTATTAAGCTTTTAGTAGAGGCTCTTGATTAAACATTTACTCAACATATTACATATATAGTTCCAGTTAGGGTATTACATGTAAGGATGAGCCTCTGTTCTGGTGACAGGTCAGAAGTGCAACGGGTGAGATGAGAGAGCATTTAAGGGCGAGACACATACACACACATACAGACACATATAGTGAGAGAGGTCATGACACGTCGCAGTACACAGCACGCACGCAGCGCCCCATGCGTGCACGCACACATATTAGATAGACTCATTTATATAGGTAAGAGTTTAATTATGTTTTGCTTGCGACTGCAAAGTTGTGCATGAGTGACAGGTTGTGCAGAACGTGGACCTGATGTTCCAGAAGATAAGCCTGGGCAGGATGGTGACAGGAAGCACCTGGGGTCGGGCCGAAGACGATGTTCTTTTTTAAAACTGTGTTCAAGGTTGACAGAACGTTTGTGGTTTTGGAGTGACGTATGCTGTATTGAGGCAGACTGCCAACCCTATAAAGTCTTTGTTCTGACTATTGTAAAGTAGTTCGACGCTGAAATCTGCACAGCGTTTGGACTCACACATGTGTAATTCATTAAAATGTCGTCTAATTGCACCCGGCTGGATCTGTGGTTATTTTTGGATTCCTCCTCAATATCTGAACCTTAACAGTAGGAAACTGAATATTCAAATAAAAGTTAGAAATACTTGCTTAAAAATATACTGGTGGCAGGGGTGGGGGCCAAAGCCTAAAGACCCTACCCCCCCACACCCACAACCCCGCAAACCCACTGATCACGAATAATGTGGTAATAGAATAAGGAATTTATTATTAAGACGTTTATGATTATGGTGAGTTAACAAACAGTAGACACAATACACACATTCAAATACTGTACTTTAGTTTTAAATTTTAATAAAGTATTACTATTTTCTGCTTCAAGGCATTACTTTTGAGATTATTATATATATTAGAAAATATAGCATAATGATAATACTAGTTATTGTAAACTTTACAAACCACCCAGCAGTATGTAAAGTCAAATTATAAAATACAAGTAAATAACAATTGCACAACAGAATGTCAATGTAATGAACATACTTATGTGTTCATTACCGACACACTTACTTAGTTTTGACAAAGCACACTGCTTAGGTAAAGGATCTCAGTACTTGTTTATCACTGAGCAATTTGTTAGTGTTTCGAGCCAAATAAATGACAGAGAGAGAGAGAGAGAGTGACGTTAGAACACGTCGTACTATGGCAACCTCCCAAAAGAGGGGCGTGGGAATCGTTGGGATGCGCATGCGCAGACAGATTGCGCGACCGGCAGGCCTTGAACTTTCTGAGGGAAAAAAAAACACTTTCTCACGGCCGGTGACAGCGAAACGAATAACAGTCTTGAGTACCTGCTGGTCTTTGAAGCTCTGGATTGTGGGACTGTTGGAAAAGGTAAAACATTTTCATTAAAACTTTTTTACTGTTTTGTTTTTGTTACTCCTCATTGTAGCTTGCTGTTAATGCTGTGCTAACAATAACAGTTAGCTATGTTAGCTACGTTAGCCGTTGATGTTAACGCAATTTAGTATCCGGTATACAGAACTGTTTTCCTAACAAAACCACTGTTATAATTAAGTGAAGGTGCTCCCAACTAATTTGAACCTTTGGCTTCTAAAATATGTGGTTCTATTGCGTGCTGCGTACATAACGTAATGTCAGCTAGACTGATTAAAATTTATAATATTGTTAATGTCACTAAAATGGCACCTGAAGCCTGTTGTGACGTGAGCTCTGTGTCTGCTCTAGAAACTCAGAAATTCAGTAGATCTGAGCCGTACATTAAATACTCACATCAGCCCAGTAGCGGTTTTAGATACGGGCGACACGGGCGGTTGCCCGGGGCGGCATCGTGGTGGGGGGCGGCAT